>NW_019214930.1:0-39993 GCF_002532875.2 Varroa jacobsoni | reverse complement strand
CATATATACAATCACCTATCTGCTTCTGTCATGCGCTGTTGTCGTAATTGCCAGCAGCAGAAGCACTTGATCATCGTCACCTAATTCTCCTCTATAATATTAGAGCTCTTTGTGGTTACTTGTCTCTTTTCCCCTTTATTTCATCTCTACGGTAAAAGTAATTATACAGAGTTAATATTACACAAATCCACAGCTACTCTTCTCAGTGTTCCTCTCATTGGCATCGCCATTAGTGGCTAGACTACTTTCGGACAGAACTTCGCCGCCGGAGAAGCTGCTAATAGGCCAGACAGCCCCATTACTCTTCACAAGGACGGTCGATTTCGGCAGAAACAGTGCCATGGTGTGATGTTCGTGAAGGTTGGTGAACACTTCAACGCGAACACTTTGTACCCCCCCCCCTTATGGAATACCTCCCCCCGACTTATGGAATGAAGTTTCTGACCTTTTGTGTTTTTCACACCCGCGTCAACGACAACACGTCCGAACGACACAGAAAGAGCGAGATTGGAATGGCGAGAAAAAGAGCGGACGCGTACGCACCTAATAAAACGTCTGGAGCTCAGGAGTTGACGTTAAGCTTACTACGACCAGACGATTTAACTGAAAGCACGAACACTGCCGTCAGATCGAAATGGTAACACCGGCACTTATCCATCGCACCGTTCAATATTCGGATGTTGCGGCCAGAGCTGACTTTGTCAATACGAATCTACTCAGCAATAGCCATGGTAACGATACTGGGTGAAATAGCTTCAAACTTCTACCATGCCTGAGCGTCGTTGTAGGAAATTCGTAGTTTCTCTGTGACTACCACCCAATGATCGAGTATTAATTAGCAAGACGGCATCCTTCACCGATAGAGATTACTAATTGTTTTTATTGGCCTTAGATAGATATTTTATGTCGGCCGTATTACAGCAGGTGGTTTCTGCGAAGCGGTGCTTTTCCTATTGTTGAATGGCACGTGACAGCTGTTTCTCCCTCGATTCCATTTTAATTCTGGAACTCTGCAACTAATCCATTCCCAAGTGCAATAACTATGTCGCATGATTTTGTCGCGACTACAGAATTCACGTCTTTCAGGGCGCCGGCGGCGGCGGCGGCGGCTAGTCACCCAGCGATTTGGCGAGCATATGCCACACTGTACACAACAGCTTCAAGTGTCTCCTGTTGAGGCTTTCAAACGACCAGGACCAGCGTAGTCTACTGTTCCTTTCTTCGATTTGCTTTCTTCCCAGCATTCACAAAAAGATGACGGAATCTCAGAAAGCACTTTTTTGTATGTAGATGGACTTGTCTCTTACCGATTTATTATGTTTGTACGTTGTGACTGATGTATAACTTCGAGTGCTGTGATCTGTCCTACCGTATGTACTTCACGTTGTCATTTGAATTTACCCGCTATGATTGCCCATTAGATAGGCTCATTCCGATATCTCATATGCTTATACCGGAAGCGGGTGAAATCCGAAAAGGACGACGATCTTTCGCTTGGGATTGGCTTTTCTCAAAAAGATCAAGTAGTTTTGGCACTACGCGCAAAAGGAGCGGAACTGCTCGCTTTTGGCTTAGTGAACGTTTATCCAGAACCGATAACATCTATTAGTCATGAGAATTTTGACGGATTCAGAAAGCGGACGAGTTAACAACGCCATAAAGAAGGGGTAAGACCAAGAGGACAAAAAGGCCGTAAATAAACAGAAAAACTCATAACAGTAATACAATTCTTGTTGAAGCTATTGTTTATGACATTTTTAGATTAATTACTGAATGAATTAATTTAATATATACGATCAAAGTGTGATCAAAACAGTGTTGTTTGTTTCTTTCGACGAGACCCCAAAAATCCACTGGGTAGCGGTCCATGCTATCAGCTGTAATTCTAAGGAATACATGTTCAACAATGAAGTAGACAATGGTAACACCTTCTTCCCAAACGGTACCAGTAGAATTAGTTCTATAGAGTTATCGAACATTTTTGTGGGCGATCTTTACAAATTGCGTTCACTTGATGCCCGGTTTGTGGGTCCTGGCTTGCCGGTCTTGTTTGCAGTTCCTCGTCTCCACTGATGTCGTGATTGCAGATTGTCGTTGTTGTTGTTGTTGTTGTTAGAATCTCTAAGCTCCAAATTGTGAGTCGGCAGATTTTCCCGGTCTGCTCTGTCGTTAGGTGTAGTTTTCCGAGTTTTGTCGGCCGTAAAGGCATCCCGTTAGAGCACGACGGTAGATAGTAGTTTTATCTACATTCTTCGTTCATTGTTGTTCTCTCTCTCGTTCTCCCTCTTTCTCTCTCTGCTATTCTCTCACTCTTGCTGTCTCACGTTTATCTGTGTGTATTTTTGAAGTTGATATTATGTATTGTTTATGTAAAGAGAGCTTCTCAGTCATCAACATCATCATTACAAGCATAATCATTAACAAAATCTATCGTAATCCTCATCAAGGTTAATGTGGTTCACTGACATAAGGGTCTCTGCGACTCCTGTTGTTGTTGTTGTTGTTGTTGTTGTTAAGCTGCAGAACCGCTGCCTTCTGCTAACTCTGCTTGATGTTCATTTTCCCTATGGAGACGGATTGGCGCGGTTTGAGGCCGACGTCCGTGCACGCCAAATACGAGTAGTAATTATTCATCTATTTTGTTTCTCGCGCACTTTCTATTTCTGTGTCATCAGCATTATCGGCATCACAATCATCAACATTTATGTATACACGTAGTTCAATCGGTCAGAGGGTGGCTTCTTCTCGAATCAGTGTTGGTTGCAATTGAGATATGGAGGCGGTAACAGCTGTGATCTGTCTTTACTCCAATCCCGTTAGCGTAATCGTCCTAGTAACCAAAATCATTATAACCATAATCATCAAAAGATGACATCCAGCATGTAGCAGCTGGGAATTCATTCCGACTTCATCTTCACCGTCAGCGTCCTCATTGTCAAGCGCATTCCTTCTCCGTCGTCGGCAATATTTAGGCAATTTTTTTTATTTTCTGCTTTTCCTTCCCTTCTTTCCGGCGCGTAATCGATCACTACACGTCATCACAAGATTTGCCACCAAACGTATGCACGAAGGCATGAACTTGCGTCAGCGACCGTGCATTTGTTTATTTCGAACAGATACAAACTTCTCGCCAGATCAAAGGGGTTGCACAATTAAGACACAATCAAACTTCTGCTCTCGATGGGTTGCTACTGACGGAGGCTGTTTCTATGGGTCAACCGACGATCGTCACCGACAGACCTGGGCATTCGACTCGATATGATTCGATAGCTAACGTAGAGCTATAGATGTATTCATTTCAGTTATGGTTGTAGTTGCGTTTAGAGATGACTTAGTTCTAGGTGGGAGGCTGCTACGAATGCACGCGGTCGAAATCGGCCACAAGTTGCTTAATATGGCCCAGTTTATCGTGGAGGTACTGGAAATTTTTCTTGGCATTTTGGTACTCTTGGTCGTTTTTGCTTTTCCGGTATTCCGCCATAATCTCGTTTGCGACTCGCTGAAATTCACACCCAAGAAAAATCGGAGCGAGCGATCAAAAAGAAACAACAGAAAATACATAGTGTTAGTGTAGTTTCAAACTGTCGTTTGGCACCACTGTCACTCTATTGTAACATACAGCCGTACGTATCGTGAATATTACATCGTATTAGGTTGCTACCAAATGATTGTTTTGAATTAATAAATACACAAATGTGATTAAAAAGTGACACGCAATTATCTAATGGGTTTTTCTGTTACAGTGACTAGCAATCGCATGAGAATCCTTTCTCGCTAATACAAAACTTACCCTGAAGTCCTCGGATCCATAGTTGCACTTGCGGAGGGTGCTCTCAAGTTCCACGAACTTGTGAGACACCTGATCCAACAACTGGTGGAGTTGTCGGTATCGAGGATATTCAGCTGCAAAGTCACACTTGTAACGGAACCGCTGCTCCTGGTTTGTAATTTCGACGTAACGTGCCACGTACTCCGGCACGTCGCCCGATGGGGAGCTACCAGTAGACTTGTAGTCCTGTTTTCGCCGCCACCGCCATCCCCATAGTAAAGAAATGGTGTTACGCTTATTCTCTACATTATCGCTTAATGTAGTAAATACTTCGAAAGGTGTATGAGAATGCTTTTTCAAATAAAAAAAAATGGTTGTAAGCAGTTTACGAACCTCTTCATTCAGCGGCATTACGGTGCCGCTCGAATCTATCATTAAAAAAAACGACGATTCCGTAATAGAGCAGGATCGCCACAAAGTCGAAAGCAAGCAACAAAAGCCAAAACCAACCTGGGAGCTTGGTGATACACATTCTGGGCTAGATTGGCAATAGCTGGAACCCGTTGAGCCCATGGTAACCCACGGTGCGCTCCTCGAGGACGGCGGCGCTAGAGGCGGTGAGATTGGCGGTGATTTCTTCGATTGACTACCACTGCCTCCGTAGGCGTTGTTGAGCCGCATTCGCTTTGAATCAACTCCCGCACCGGAGTCGCTGAACGATGCCGTCGACGGTGAAACACGTTTTAATGAGTCCCTTTCCCGCTGCTCCCTATCACGTTCACGTCGCTCAAAGTCCCGTTCCCTTTCGCGGTGTTCTCGTCGTTCCCGATCTATTTCGCGATCCCGCTGTGACGTGGCGTTCGTGTAGCCGGGCGCAGCGCCACCGTGCGGGTGATTTGGAGTGGTAGCTTCTTCCGAGTGACTTGATGGAGAATGATTTGAATGCACTCCGGAGTCGGAGCTAACAACCGACGAAGGATTAGAAGGAGTCATCGGTCCCGACAAAAGTGGAGAAACACGAAGTGTCGACGAGTGCCGTGGGAGGCTGTCCTCGCGTTCCATACTTGCACGGTTTCTATGGAAAATATGTAACAATAACAACATACCAGTGATCGGTTAGTCGACTGTGGTAAAAGGACCGCGTTCGTATCGAACTACTACAAGCCGCCGGAAAAAGCTTTCAAACTATAACGTTTCCTGCACATCAGCGTTATTGATGCTCGCTATAAAGACACATTGTTATATGTGAAAAAGGAAGACCACACGCGTGCAAGTCTAAAGTGTGCAAAGTTTTGTGAAATAGTTCAAGCCAAACTATGTCATGCAGCGTAAAATTCAGCAAGTAATTTCATGTTACAACGGAGCGGGTAAAAACTTGAAGCGGCGTCCTAGGTCTACGTACTTTTTGACTGACAGCCTCTCTTCTGCGGTATAAAATGGCCAGTCGTCTTCGTGTACCTCCTGCCAGGCGGCGCGAATAAGATGAAATGTAGAATCCTTGAGTGTGGTTATCTGGGATAGCAAAGCCGTCATACCCTTCTTTTCCGACTCCTTTACGCCTTCCTTAATCAACCGCGCTAAGATCTCGGGCTTCTTCAGTGGTCTGACAGCTAACATATGAATGAGACGTTCCCGGTAAGACCTGAAATACCAAATTAGCCGCGGGTCATTATCACATATTGGAATATTTTCCATTGGCGAATTACAAGCGTTTCGTTTCGAACGAGTTGATAGTACTGCCAAGTGACAAATATTCATGGTCACTGAAAGCTTCGACAGTACTAATTGACGATAGGTTACGTACCTCTTCATGATGTCATTGCTGAAACGGTTAGCTTTGTTGGCTTGAGCAGGGCTGTGGTTTTTGCTGCTCATGGAGACGTTACTATTGGATGAACTAACAAGCGCTGGAGTTTGGCGCTCAAGGGACGTTTGGCCACTGGTGACGGGCAGAGTTGGCATCGAGCCTTCGACTAGTCGCTCAAGTCGTTGTTCGGGTCGTTCAAGACGCGAAGCGGAGCCTCCTGAAAGCGAACTTGAATCCAGCCTATCCGTTTGACGAGCTGAAGGCGCGAGGCTGTTACGGCCTGGCGCCGTCCGAAAGGGAGGGGACGTTGGCGGTGCTGGCGGCATCACCGAACCCGGCGGCCTTTTTAGTTTGACTTTGCGGCCCACGTTTTTTTCGGTGATCTTGATGACCTTGGCGCAGTTCTTTTTGGCTACTTGTTCGGCGGTAGCCATGCGCTCGCGAGTTTTTTCATACGAATCCTCGTTGGCGGCGATCTGCATCTTGTGAACGAGGGCGCCGAGCTTGTCCAGCTCCCCTCGACCCGGACCAGCCCCACCAGGCGTCTGTCGGATGCAGTCGAACGACCCCTGCTGTAAAGAGGCATCTTTGTCCAGCGACGAGACATTGAAGCCGAAGCTCCGCGTGGAATCCTGTCGTAGGTTGGGAATGTGTATCGTCTGCAAGAGGCACAGGAAGATTCGAAACGTTCATCGTAGTCATCCGTTATGTAGAAGAATTAAACAGAATATATACATACATAAGATAGATAGCTGGGATAGCATATTAATCTGGCACAATATTGCACGGAACGCAAAAGCGGATCATTCGTTTCCGCTGCATATGCCCTTCCTTTATGTCACATTTAATAACAGCATGTAAAGTGGCCATATTTCACATACTTCTGAAACATCTTTCCAATGTGTTTATGCTTGGAAGTGACTAAGTGACTCATGCTTATGTAGCAATGTGTCTGATAAACAGTTATTCTCGCATAACAGTAAGCTAATACACATACAACGCGGTTGTCCTGCTTCCCCATACTATCTCGCTCCAAGATACCCTGACCTCTTCCTTAATACGTCTATCTAAATGCATACCAATTCAATACAGGACGATTAAGCGATGCTAATCTCTGCAGATAGCAAAATACAATGGGTAAAGCAGGCAGCTTACATCGACGACCGAGGCCCGGCCGATGGAGCGGACAAAAAAAATTGCAATGCTAGTGGGTCACTATGTGAAATTCCATTATGACGGTCGTTCTACGCTGACAGAGGCGGTAAAGTCGCACCACTGCTGCTGCTGCTGTTCAGCTGACGTTATTGACTGGTTTGTCGTTTGTTGCCAATGTCGTTACTGGAAGTTGTGGGCGAGCATCGGCCCAGGGAAGATACACGAGCGAATAAATCAACGAAATGTTGTATGTATTCTATAGATTTGGTACGCAGCTAGATGCCCAATGAAACGCCACCATAGCAGCCGAGTAGTCTGGCTGGGGGTAACAACAGCGACAGTAGCTTGAACATACGCACACGAAGTGTTAGTTCGATTAATCTTATCGTACGGTAGAGCGATAATATAGACAAAAACGCAAGGCTACTTTTCCCCACCGAACTGAATATCTATCTCTTTAGTTGTGACCATTCTACTCCACAGAAAGCCACTACTAACTAGTTTCTAGCTTTTTTACTGATCCGCCTTAAGCTTAGAAGAATGCTATAGACCCACGCTAACAAATCGGAAGGGCAGGCTTGTCGTGCGTTCCGTCCTCTTAGTACGATTGCGCCTACATGTTACTTTCCTGATAACATCGCTTAAACAATTATAACGTGTGGTTGACTGATTGGCTCAAATGTACTAGATATTCGAAACGGGAAATCGAGCGAACGTGTCAATGACTGACGGACTCGTGTCGAACTAGAGTTCAATGATTCCAACATCTAAGTTTTTGGATAACACCCCTCTTATGTAAATTCGAGTTAACAACGGTTTCACCTAGGTTCTTCTGCTGTAACAGGCCACTATCCCTATATTTGGAAATAGGTGCGGACGACAAGGCTGGCAAACGACAATTTATCTGTTGTTCAACAGGCTACCCAGTTAACGTGTGTAGTAAAAGATGTATCCGCATTGAGTTGCAGCGAATATCTTTAACGTTACAATAATAAGGAACACTCTCATGATCATTCGGTGTGACTGAATACATTATGGTGATATTATTTACCCGACTGGCTACAGCTGTAACAAAACGTCGCGTCAAATATAGAAAGTCATTTACACGTACGATAGTCCGCATGCAATCATCGTCGACATGTGCCATTTTTCGAAATAGTCCAAATGCTACAATTATAGGTACAATGCTTCCAGAGGATTGAAACGAGCATTTTCCGTTAGGTTCGGCAGCTCCCGTTTTACTTGATACGCGCACGCTGCATACGGTACGATGCAATTTGTTGAAAGTCATACCCGTCATCGTCATAGGTCGAAATTCAGACACTGCGCTGGTCACAATACGCGAGCGTTCTGTTTTAGGGACGATAGCTAAAAAGGTCACTGGAGCTAGTTGGGCATTTTAAAGGCCCACCTAACCCCAACGCAACCTTTTTTGCCACTGCAATAACCTAAAATCCACGAAAATATTAGCAGAAAACCGAGTTTGATAACGTAAGTTCATCAGGGCGTTACCGGGTACCGTAATGGCTCTGTTTCTGCATCTGTCTCTGCCTGCAAACATCCATTAGTTAGCGCCTCTAGGAAATCTTTTCCATTTGCTCTTCCAGCCAGAGTGTTTACCCCTTGAATCAAAGCAACACTTTCTGCGACGACTGATATTGCCGTTGACGTTATGCTGGAGTATGCTATAACGTCACAGTTGACGATGAAAACGACTCCCGCCTGCTTCTGCTGCTGCAGACGCGATCGCCGCTATATTACCCACCGTCGCGCATTGCAGGCTCTCTGAATTGATTGGACAACTTGACATGTACTCTGCATAGCTTCCGGGGGTGAATAGTTAGTTTTTGACCATTTTCTCGTTTGGTTGGCACAAGCTGGACTCGTGCGTTCACACTTTAGCTGGCTCATGACATTTGGCTCAGCCGATGCTAAGCTGCACGCGGCAATGCTTCATACATTTTTTTTAGTTTCTTTGCCACGACATCCGTCTTGATGACCACTTGGACGGCCGGAACGGCAATACCAGCTGTTCAGTCTCGTCGTTGTCTTCGCGTAGCAGACGGTAGGGGACGGACGGTCGCGAAACAAGGCTGCGATCACTGCGAAACGATGATGTGTCCACATGATCATCAGCAACAAAACACTTTGTTCTGTGGATCGCTTGCATTGTCACCGTTATGGAAAAAGCTGGCATAGGCCGCAAAGCATTAGGTATTCGATGGAACGAACAGGGACGAACGAGGAGCTAGAGGCAACAACCGTCACTCATCGCATCGCTATTACCAACCATCTTGCTCAAAATGTTATTGATCTATTTCAGGCTTACCTAGCGCAGCAGTTTTGCCCCACCGACTGGCCTTCGGTACCATCGAAAATAAAATCACCCGATCTATTATTGGATGGAAGTCTTATACCAATGAAAAAATGGATTTTCACGTTTCGTCCAGTGTGGAATAGCATAGGAAAAATCTTACGTAATAAAATAGAGAGTTATGGCTTTAGGTGGCCAATACTGACCACACCTTTTACGCCCGAATATCCAGTCGTAGACATTGAACTATTGATTATTAAGCCGACTGACAGCGAACACAGCCGAAGCCGTTCAAGTGTCGTTTGCCGATCTATAGCATCCATACGAAGCTCCCCGCAACCGCTGCCCGATAAAAGCCGATATTGGAAAACGGTTCATCCGGCTTAGGTCTAAGCGTCACATTCACGTCTTGGCATTACGACGCTGTTGCCGCTGGTACCGTCATCAGCAGTGGCACTGCTATTACTTCTACAATTATTACGACCTTTAGGACAAACGCTGCTGTTCTGACACTTCTACCGTCGGCAATCGGTTAAAAAAGAAACCATAATGATACCGACAACAGCAGCAGTGGTAGCATCAATCCACTCCTCGGCGCTGCGTCCTTCAGTGACTAGTAAACGATTTTACAACGCCAGCTGCACTAGTAGTGGTACTAATAACTGTGGTATATATGGTAGCAATGGAAACCCTCCGGTAAGTGCGCACACGCCAACCACTAATCTACATACACACACATCATGGCCCAAACCCTCACCAACTAAGGAACGCCGCTAACCCAGATTTACAGTAACCAAAAGTAGGCGCCGTAAGGCGTGGAGAAGTCAAGGCCCTTCTACATCTACTATGTTAGTTATCGCCGCTGTTGTCATCAGCATCATTCAAGATACAAGCGTAATAGTGTAGACCACACGGCCATCGACGTCGCCAGCGTCAGCGCTGTAACGGGCCTGCGACGCCACCGCCACCGCCGCCACAAATGAGGCGACCACGGAATTGTGTGGAGTAACGACTTGTGCGAATTTCTATAGGTGTCTGTTATTATCTTATCAACCGTTGATAATGACTGCATCCGTATCTGCAGTTAGGTCTTCAGGTGAGCCTATCATCACTTGTAACGTTTGAATACAGGATTCAGTCGTCAATGTACGGCGTATGCATCTCTGCATAAACTCTACATTGAATCAAAGTAGAGAACTAGTAGAGCCATATGGAAAAGTGGTGCATCGTCAAATATGTTCCATAGCTATGCTGAGGTAATTCCGCGGACTTTTACAGTGATATAAGTGATCAGGTAGTATTGCGGGTTTTTCGTTCGTCGTTAATGCCGTTATGGTCCCTATTAGATTACAGTAGCAAGATCTTGTTTTTCGACAGCAAATAAGTTTGTATTCGTACTGTATTGACGCTGCTTTCAAACCAGATAGCAAGACTAGTCTTATAAACGGTGCATTGAAATATCTTGAGTAAGCACAAGCCCGCACAGTAAGGCTCCCGGTACCAAGAACATGCTAGCACATTCTACACGGCTGGAAAATTAAACAAAATGCAAGAAAGGAGTCCCATAGCGATGGCATACAGCTCCTTGAACAATCTACTTACCAGTTTTCATCCTTTGTCTAACATTCCTCCAGCCAGCAGACACACCCGTTACAAAATAATGAGCCTGAGTAAACCTCCTGTGCATGTCCCAAGCGGTTGTGGGTCAGTCGCAGTCGTTAATATAAATGATGGCTTTCGCCATCCCGCTGATTGCTATACGAGCTCAAACTAAGCGGTGATAACGATACAGATGCGATTCTGCGCACTACCACAAGAAAACGGCCTCGGGCCGTTCCTGTTACTGTTGTCAGGCCGCTTCTATTTATAGCGTCTTCTGCGCGAACCAGCGGAAAAAGCTGGTAATGATTGCGAAAAAAAAAAAAAAAACCCGAAAGATACCATCAACTAAGCTATCCTATTCAAGACATTGTTTGGCCGTTCGGGGCGTCGTCACTGCGCCGTTCGCCGATGTGCAGTCGTTAGAGCAACTGCTAACGTAAAATTGACGCAGACGGTTATACAGTAGTGAGTAGAGGAATCAGGGGAAAACGCGTACGTAGCTCGCCAATCTGACAGATCGGTGGACGGGCGATTAGGCAACTCAGGCAGACAAAGCCCAAGTTTGAAAAATCGACAAAAATGATGCAGAGTGAGAATGATAAAAATTAAAGAAAAACTACGGAAACGACGTAGAAGAACAGACCGAAACAGCCAAATTTAATGAATAATCGTAATCGTAGTAGTTCTTAGGACGTTGTGCTATTGCTGCCGCTGGTAATGGGTAACATCTAACGAGCATTTAAGGTTAGGGTGTCCCGAGAACGAATCCATTACCACCGACTCGTTGACAATCGGTAACAAAACCAAAATACGCTATAGCAGGGTAATGCAGTAATGCTCTCCTGTCTTATAATGCGAGGACAGAAAATACACACTCCTGAGAATTGTTTGTGCTGGTATCCTGACTCGAGTCTAACCTAGACCATAACCGTTCCACTCTCGACTATGCTGAATTTAATTATTTTCGCTGGATATTGCAGGAAAAATATCCGTTCTCAGTAAATACTTTTCGCTGTTTAGAACTGCACAACTCTTCTTCGATGAGACTTGAGTTGCTCAGTAAGCCTTGTCATAACCTTCTCAGCAGAGCTCAATAACGTTAAGAACTAGATGATCCTTAATAAACTAGTTTGTCTAGCTAAAAATTTAGTGCCTATAGTTCCGGCAATTGGAAACCTATATAGCCTAATCACGTCAGAGTGGCACTTAGCACCGTAACCCAGACAATGCTGCGGGAAATCACACGCCATTTCTACGGGAATAAATACGTCGACACAACGACCCGAAACACGCCAAACACTACCTATTACGCAACCAAATGTAACGACGACGTTACATCGCCCACTTAGGACGACACGATACTTTTGTGTCATTAATTTTTGGATTCGAAAAACTTGCAATGGAAGAACCGCAACACCGGTATCGGAAACTCCTTCGACGACAGCTGTGCCGTACAAGGACGCCTGCTGGAGAATATTAATAGGAACAAAAATAACAGCGCCCCTTATGAGTCAATAAATTGTTGAATCATAGTCATTTTCATCGACACAATGGTGTCGATTACATATACCATATAATTACTATGATTCAACAATTTATTGACCCTATGATAAGGCGCTGTATATATATATACATCTTTGAGGACCCATTCAATGTTTCGTTAGGCGTACGATACGCGCTACACACCCCGATACATCCCCGAAATTGGCCGTACTCAATAACACCGCACCTTTCAGAAGTACCAGCGTTAAACCGCTATCGCCAAATTTAACATCCCTAGAGCTGTATAGTAACGTTGATACTGCTAACAATGCGGTTGAGATTATCTTGCTCACCCCTTTCAGGTCATCCCTTAGCTACTAATACAAGTCATTCGAATAATGATAGGCCCAGCGCCTCCAACAATTACAGGACAACGTTCGTGTCATCCACCAGCGTATGGAATAAATTGCAATGCACCTAACTTCTGTACAATTTCTGTGAAAGATGCTTGAACGAGATATTCTGCAATCTTCATACTACCGTAGAATCGTGCTTTGGCGAAGCAAATTATGCTACGGTCACTAGAAATGATGACGTTCACAGTGAAATGGCCAGCTTGGACAGAAGGGGGTGCCTTACTGCTGTAGGCTGGAGATATCTCGTACGTCATTTGTCGCTTATTATCTCCCGCTTTCATCTTTGTCCACGGTTTTTACCACACCCGTTCAGTTTGTATAGCTACTTAGTTGGCTGGCTCGCTGGCTGGCTGGCAGGCTGGCTGACTGGCTGGCTATTTAGCGGCTCGTCCAACGATCTGTCCGTACTCCGTTGAAGCGTCTGATCGATCATAGCAAGCTTCTGTCCAAGTTCGTCTCGTTTATTGACGAAGAGGAGAGCCCTGACGGTTGCGGTGCCCCGACGCTCTAAGTAAATTATCATTGTTCTGTCCCTATAACCTTGCGCGCAGTTAATTGGTAACTTCAGTCAATTTCAATCATACGTCACGGCTAACTAGTAAGCCAGCAACTACAGTAAGTCCGAGTCCAAGGATATCATTTAAGCAAAATACACTCAGGCACACGTGCACATCCTAGCTGCAGAACGATACAGTTTAGAAGGAGCAGGATACGGTGACAGCGATCACAGAAGCCAGCAGTTCTGTCCAATAATAAACGGGCGGCCGAAAACACCCAGTAGTAACCGAGAACAATTTCGAACGATTGTGCAACAGTCGCCGCAGATGACAGAGTCTACAGCAGAAGCTGGCCAGAGTTAGTATTGTTCTGCTGCTTTGTGCTATCTCTGTACATGATATGCACGTATGCATGTGCATACTATTGAAGTCGCTATCGTTCACTGCTGCTGAACCAAACACTCATGTCTGGAATCGCCATGGAACACCAACGACAACTAGCAAAAGTTTCTATATTAGAGAGTTGAAAAAATGGCGTATACAAATACATGTAGGTGACAGACTACTGAACCTACGTTTCCTTTGAAACGGGAGCACCGTTTGTCCAGATGACCTGTTTCATCTAACTACAATATATTTTTGAGAACAAAGTTGATAATTATACTCGTAACGGTGAATATCTATCTGTTGCTGCTGCTCACATTAATACCCTTACTATGACATTTTATGGACTCATAGAGCGTAACGTTCCCAACTCGCGCATCGTTCTGTGCTACCGGCCATAGAAATCTATGCAGCCTTTCAAGGGACTTATTTGCGCTCCGCAGAAGGGTAGCCAAATGCTCAGTGACGTTATAGAAGAACGGAACGCGTTGGAAGCATCTGCGGTGTATGTATACATAACGATGTTTAGAAAATCAGTAGTTTGAAGCCAGCCCTGCAGAGAACTGTAATAGAACCCAACCGTACCTTTTCTTCTATAGAACTAATTATTCGTTCACCGAAGAAATAATACCATCATCTTTATAACAAAGAAAAAATACTTAGCCATCGTCACAGTCATTGGCATACGCTACCGTTGCAGAGCAGTATTTTTAGGACGGAACTGGTTTAGGTACTACGGGTTGCTTACGCGGTATCTTCAAAGGATATTCATTCTTAAATCGTCATATTTCATCAACTTTCAAAAATTGTAATACCCCTAATCAGGAAAATCTACGAACATTTTTAATTACTGTAAACTTTAACTGTAACTTAATTAATTGATTATTTAACTTACTGATTTTGAAAATAAACTATAAAAATTGTTCTATTAATCTCCTGTTAAAGAAACAATATAAGATATTATTTCACGCCATACATCTGTCTTATATAGATCTCCTGTTGAAGAAACAGAGATCTATATAAGATAGATGTATGGCGTGAAGTTTTCTCATTGTATACATGCATTTCATGTTTCTCCGTTAGCCTGTTGTTACCTATTTACGCTTTGCTGTTTGATATATTTTATAAAAGCATTCAGCGTTCAGCCGCTGAATTAAAGTAGTAAATAATAGGTCATATTTTATCTACTGTTTGGTAATTCGTTTGTTGATTTGTACAACAATGGTGCTCAATGGTATGTTTGTAGCGAAGTACAAAATGCATCCCTGAATTAGCGTTGTTACCAGATGTCCACAGTTGCCAGTAACATTGACCCGGCTCCGTGATCGTTAGCGAGGCCTTCAACAAGAAAGTAAAGAAAGCCAATCTTGATGTAGGTACTTTTGTATTTCGATTTTTTTAACTGTTTTTTTGGTGCCCTCCAAATACATCTACGTCTATTAGACAGACGACCACTACACCCGACTGGCATTCAATCGTTGTCCTTATTCTAAATGTGTTTTTTTTTGTTGGCTAACTTCGCCATCATTTATTTTTAATGAAAGATACTTATACTGGTGTATATATCTTGTGTTATTGTGCTGGCCGCTTTCCGAATCAGAACAAGTTCTGCCCCTCTACAAGCTACACTGTCTTTGATGTTCAGATTAACATCCTCTGACCAAGCCGATGGCCGATAAACCCTGCACAGCCGATTACAGCGCAACTGAAATTTTCAGAGAGAATCGGATCAGTCTATGTCTTCAGCTCAACAAGAGCTCAATCGAAATCTGACTCGCTGCGTTCCCACAACAAAAAACAACAGTTTGACTTTATTATATGCTTGTCCAGCCCGTACGTCGGCGGTGTCCATATAAGCAGCTCGCGGTACGGGCGCCATATGCGCGCCCTATTAACAACAACTAGTTATAGAACAAAAGCACCTATTCCTGTTATGATCTTTTCCAGGCTCTATCGAATAGACGCCTAATGGACATCATAGCTTAGAGACCGATACCGTGACGACAGCCGTGTAGTAATCGAACTTCCCGGAGCGTTGGCCTCGACAACAAACGGGTCTGCCCGGCGGGCGTGCAGCTTTTACAGAGATCGGCGATCGTGTCTTGGAAACGACCCATACAAACAGCGGTTCGTCCGTCTATATTATAATCTGAATGAACGCGTTTCCCGCATGATTGATCCGCGTAGCAAATAACAGTCAGCTTATATTAAAGCGATATCAACAGATGAAAACTCGACAAAAAACTAAGTTCATATAGTCCAGTCCTTCAAAATGACTTCAATCAAAGCTTTCATCAAAATGATTATTACGACAAGACTCATTGAATTTGATAGTGAGTATTTACCAGAAGCCCGTTTGGTCAACTGGTTAATATGTGAACTACCTGAGTCCTTTAGAACGGTTACTCTTCGATCAATTAGTATCCGTTTAAGTAACGAAAGAAGCGAGGGTTAAGAAGAGATCACTGGCGCAACTGAGCAATTTCAACTCGGTCCAAATACGCAGGAACATGGGACTGAAGTTAAATGAAGCCCTGACGACATAAGTCAGAAAATAGTGAAAAGTAGCTCATTTTTTATCGCAATATTTGCGTTGTCTGTTTCTTTCGATACTAGTTGAAGCTCTAATGGTAAGCGAAGTATATCATTGGTCCATCTTAACTTACCCCTGTGTTCCCGTCGAACTTAATCGACGCAGTTCGGGCTGTGGCATTCTGAAAGAGAAAGAAACCAACATACGTTACTAATGCGCGTATGTAATGATCAGGTTTTTCGGAAAGCACGAACGGTCCTACAGCTCCTATATCGCATATTCTATTACATGATAAACCGTCCGCAGCGATATTGCGATCAAACTCGATTCGAAGGTGTTCGCTGTTCTTGCTGGGCTTATGGTACCCATGGTTAACGTTGCCTATTGTAGGACATATCCTGACACATCCGTCCCGTAAACCAATTCGAGAACTTCACCGATTAACTGTTGCTTTGACAATCGCCGCGCAATTACGACATGGGCGACGTCATAAAGCTGTGCTTATTATGAAGCAAACAGATATTTGCAAGAGCCACTGAACCCGTGGCCTCCACGTTACTTTGTATATTCCAGTTTTCTTATCACAGAAGTACGTCCTTATAATTGGTTTTCAAGTATTACTTCGTTCTCCGATCCGACATGCGATTGATACAGTGTTGTTCCTTTAAGACACGACAGTTACTTCAGCATGTGTATTCATACTTCATACTAAATGCTAGCTATCATGATGGCGGGCGTTGTTACAACCAAAATTCTAACTCGTATGATATAGGGCGTGTACATTATCATTGGCTTCGTGAAAGATTTGCCTACAGTCAAGGACAAGCTTTGTTCAAATTTCTTCCCACACAATCGTCTAAAAATAAAGTGGTCCTCAAATGTCCTAGCTTGTCTTTTCCCCTTTAATACGCCCATAAACGTAGGTGCTGATTCAGGACCTAGAAGAAGAAGAAGAAGGAGATGAGAGAGAAGCTTGCCGTAACGTTAGAAACAATTAATTTAAATAGTTTATCTCAGCACGAGAAAACAATTACCACATTATTCGCGACGGTCGATAAATTTTTCGACGCAAAAAACGCTCAGATAGAATAATCGTACCTATGATGATTGCCTCGCTTTAATTTCGTCAAATAAATCAACGACAATATTATCATATTGATCGCGTCCTACAATTCCAATCCTGTGTTTCAAAAGTACGCTAAATAACGATTCTGTGTGAAGCGATCTTGGAGGCTCCGTTGAAATACAAATACTCATCAGAATCGATCGGCTTACATAAAAACCTTCGTCGATGAACAGCTTTCTAAACGATGATGATGGTCATCGTAATAACTATGAAAATAAAAGGTGAAGATAACACACTTTTCGAACCCACTTCGAAACGGATTGCTTACATACTTGGGAAAAATTGCTAGTGTTTTTGTCGCATAATAATAAGCATAACGCTAAAGCATTCTCGTTGTTAGCTGAACGGCCAGTCAAGGACAACTGGAAACGAAGAGGAAGAGGGAAAATAGGATAAGATCAATAATATCTTACTAGAACACCATTTCGGCTCTCGTACGACACCTATTTACTCAGCCTCATTTTCGAAAACAAAAAAGATTTCAACTTTGTCTTCACTCAAGACCGAAATCGCGCACAAGTAAGACAATTGCACAGGGGCAGAGATATGACGGCTACTATAGTCAAAAGGTTGCACGGGAAAAACGTGTTCTCTTGCCATCGGAATCCCCAATTAATGGGGGCAACTGATTTTTTTTTGTTTACAGACGGGCAAAAACTCCCACTGTAACTATACATACAATGTATCGAATGCGTTCTCAATTGAAACCACTGTGCAGCAGAAAGCATCATTATGACCATCGACGTTCCCATTCAAGATAACGGGGGAGGTCGCTTTAGAATAATGGCAATGTAGAAGGAGTAGACCTTCATCGTGTCCTAATGGCCGGTATCGTAGCGACCATCATCGTTATCACTGCCGATATGGCCACATTCATGACCACATAAACGGTAACGCCAGTATTACGCGATTATCAAAATCAACAATGACAGCAAAAGCGATATTTTACACTAATAACCGTAGTAGTACGTAAGTGGCACTTCCGTCAAGTCCGCCACAAACACGACCCTACGATAGTCGCATGGATACACCGAAGCAAGCGTCGTTGCTACCGCCGCTAGCAGCATCTTCCGTTATAAAGAACTCCTATGGAATACTCGGTGTCGGCCGGACTTCGTCACTAGTGACGATCGGACAATCATCACCTGGCGGCCATCGCCAGTTACACGGCCGACAACTGCCGAATGTTCAAGCTACCATGATGACTGCCCCTATCGTTGTTCATGTTGGCGCTGCTGTCGCAGCCTGTCTGCCGCGCCGCAGTTATTACCATCATATCATATCATACCAAATAGAAAAGTGCTCCGACCCTAGCAGGTTCGTTCACGAGAGCCTGCAACGGCTTCTCGGCTTGGTCAGGGCAGCACGATCTGTCCGCCTGTAGAGCATGGAAACAATAGCATCACTTGCCCGGTCATCCATCATTCGTTAGAAGAGATGTCTATACGGATAGTGGCGGACAACCAGGCGGGCGGACGGACGACAAACGAATTAGTTAGTGCCCCAGTACGAAGTACAGTGATTAGCGCGTCACTAGAAGAGGCGGCCTAGACAGGCAAACGAGTAAACGCAGTAGGGAGCAGCAGAACATGTAGATCATGCTCTGCTCCCTGCTGCGGCTTCAGTGTTTCTGTTTTGTTGTAAATAATGCCCCCTCATAGAATCGACACTATTTGACCGGCACTGACAAGCACATCTGTAGTTAATATATTAACGGTTTAGATGTTAATATTGTCTATCCCACAGAGGTTTGTATTGTTCGAATCGTCGTAGCGTCCTTCACATTTGTGAGTGATGGTAGCGAGTAGTGGTTGCTACCACTATTATCATAGCAAAGGGAGCGTGCGCTCTATCAAATGGAAGTTAATACGTATCGATGTGATAAAAAATTTAATCGATTATAGCGTTCATTAATGGAAAACTTGCTGCTACAAGTTTAGCTGTAGATTACAGGCGGGCCAGTTCTCTGACAATCTACTAGCTATGAAAAATTGAACGCCTTTAAGGCCAGCTTGCTTCGAAGACATTTACAGTAGACCAGATGAAGTAAACCTACTGTCCCGCTTTGTTTCTAGGCGCACTTTAGGCACTTGTCAGGGCATCAATAGCGTTGAAAAAATCAACCACACTGTGCAACTTGAAGACGCCAAGGAAGGAACCAGCACACTAAAGATAACTAATTTATGTACCTATTAAAATCAGGCATCACGTACAGACGAAGCGTAAACGATTACTAATTACAACAAATCAACAAAAAAAACGACTACGATTAATAACTTAATTATGAAAACCCCACAGATAGGCCGACGCTGCTGATGGTTATGCTGCATTGCTAATGGCATTCTTTAGTATTTTAGACCAATGCAGGACAAACGTACGCGCGTCTAGCGTTCGCATGAAGAGTTCCCTCGAAAAGGCGATTAAGCCATTTTTTGGTTATCTTGAGCAATGTACAGTCTCTAGATCCTTATGATGCGCTTGATAGTCGCTCGATACATCTTGAGAAAGTTTGCCCTCCAGAAGTCCATATACAGACAGCAAACACGGCAGGAAAATCCCGAGCTCTCCGTACAATACAGTCAAAGACCATTTCGATACACGTTGCCATAGAAACAATGAAAACAAGATGTGTCGGACTAGGTAAAAGTGTTCACTAAAAAATACAATACTGTTATTTACTTTTTCAATACAACGACACTCTTGTTTCAACAAAAGCAGATCTAGTCCTTTTGCTTGGAGATCCCTTGTAGTATATATTAACGAGTGACTACTTCTTGTATTCTAAACCGCTCGAAGCGTTCGAGCTCGGACACTGTTGTATAAAAAAAACATCTGCTAATCTTTATGAGGCAGAGCGGATGACGGAAGCACAACGTCGATAAGACTTCCCATCAGTCAGTATGGAGTGGATGGTATCGTTCTGACGTTATGCTTCGGCGGCCATACCCGGGGCAAATACATCAGTGTATCGACAGATGTTCAAGGATACCTTATACCGTCTGATAAAGTAACAACTTTTGCTCAATTTCCACTGCTACCAAGTGCCGGTGTAACGTTCGTTTATGGTGAGGAGACACAGCACATGGTCGAATATATATATTTCGAACATAACAAAGTCGGGATTTTTTCTACCGTTAATCATCTATACACTGTTAATTGCTAACAGGAAGTCGTTACTTAAACAAGGGAGGGCATCATCATAGTTATTACTGTGACTAAGAGAATGTTGCCTGAATGAAACAGCCTGTTTGGTAGAGGCATTTTGCCCACGACCCATAGAATATTTGAATGCAGTTATCGCGATTATGATGCGAAGTGGGAGGTGGCTTGTCCCACCAGCATTTACCCCAACAGCGAATAACCGTAACATCGAGTAAAATGACTGTAGCTGAAAATGTTGCTAATAGCAACAGCGAGGAATAATATTGTAATAGGAGTCTAGAGCATCAATTACTTTCAGATTTTCGGCCATCGATTCCGGGGGGGGCAGACGGACCTCATAGAAAGTGTTGCTGGGTGTGACACATCGTGTGGAGTTGTCATTACAACAGCCAGACCTACAATATGGTAATAGATGAAACAATAATAATCGTGGGGTTTACTCTAACGACAGACCGTGTCCGCTCAACGGTAACATTGCCCTTTTTTATTCTTCTATCGGCTTTTTTGTGACTGCTATAGTTGGCCATTGCAGTTATGGGTCATTCTGCAAGTAATTTTCGAGCGACTGACTACTTTCCATAAGAATCTGGTTCACATCGAAATCATTCGAAATCGTTCGGCGGTGAAACCTAACGGTTTCACCGCCGAACGATTTCGGTGTGTCGCTGCGTCTCGCTTGATATTTCGTTAACATGTGCCCAGTTTTTTCTACCGCCAGAGTGGGGCAAGAATAGCTGAAATCGTAGCTACTCGTATTGTATTCGAAATCATCGAAAACAATCGTCCCCCGAAGCAAAATTATGCCCAAGCCAATCTGTTAACAGTATTGTCATAAGATCATAGTCTTCTTGAGGAAGACTAGCCTATCATCAATGGCTAGAAGTTCGCATAGCTTAGACAAACTTAGCTACATGAGGCGTAAATGGCCGTTCAATGTCAATTTATATTATTATTACACCTGAACCTAAACACGATGACGACGCGAAAATTACAATGCCATCACGGCCAGCTTTTAGCCATAACTGTCTACAGCGTCGTATGATGATGACGCGGCATGACGACTGTTTTTCCTCAACGGCGACGGAACGGCGTACGTTGCAATTTCTCATTTTGCTATAAACACTACTGTTTCTATAGCCGGCAGGCGGGTAGAGCGGACGCTCTCAAATGTGATTACCGCAATAAAGACGATGAACAAAAAGAAAAGTTAATGAGCGAACTAAGGGCAGATGATTGGGACTGGGACCGAAATAATTGGCCAACAAAACACGATATAACAAACCATCTTCGATAAGGTCGTATTAGATACGGCGCAGGTCGTAAAGGTGCGGCTTGTGGACGCACGGTGTAAACATGCTACGCTATACGTACCACGTTATGGATAGGACAAACACACACACACACACACAGAAATATATATACCAGGTAACGCAGTTCGGTCAGAACCTCAAATTAGGATACAATGAAGTAGCTACTATCGAGATAAGTAGTTACGTACATAATATGTCGACATTATCTAAGTCAAGCTAACATCGGTTGCGCTATTTTCGGTCACAGTTCAATAGGTGAAACAGCAGGTTTCAGATCATCTAGTTCGTACAAAAAATAGTAGATAAAACCTGTGGTGTATCCAGCATACTTCGAAAACCACTTGTCAAAACTTGTCAGAAGCATCATGTAGAGGTCTTGAGACGCTTAAGCGTATCGTTTGCTATAGCAGCAACAATTGCCACAAATAGTGTAACACAATGAATAAAATTGTTAACAAATTGGTAAACGTACACGATCAGACCTGCGAAGCGTAACTGTGACAAGATGCTGGTTTACGCTGACCTATACGTACTCAATGCCTCTGCGTAAAACGATATGATCGTTCCGTACCTCTAGATTGGTAGAACGTCTGTGTATGCAGTTCAATTGTCTTAGTAACTATGCCATTGTGTGGTTCATGTCTCTTTCGATTGGCAACGTTTTATGCGACATTCTGCTTACTCGTCCCCACCATTAACACTGGGTAGCAAAGCCTTACAGAGAGCATTGTAAAGATAAACTACAGTCGAAATTCTATCTTTTTCGCGGTCGACTACAAAGACGCTGCTGACGTCTGTCTCTTCAGCGGTGAGCTTTGTTTCGCTTCACGCATTTCGATTTGACGTCGGCTCAAGGCCGACTTGAGCTGCGAACGTCGGCGGGACGCCGGCCAAAGGCCAATTCAAAACCGATCCAGTGTCGTTGCATGATACACAGCAGATTCATTCACTTCATCGTTGTTATTGCCGCCGCCACCGCTGTTATCGTATCTTTGGTAGCGTGACCACAATAGCTATTAAGCCACGCACAACTGGCGTGTATGCACAACGGCGTTCCCGCCATACGTATCAAGAAAATGAGCTTTCGTAGGTAAAAGCAGCTAAATAACAAACCAAGCGAATCCATCAAGCGATTGAACTTTACCGAGCGAACTGGTCAGATCGTTGGGTGGTTGATTGACGCCATTGATGACATTGATCACACAAAGCGACGACGGCACAGGCATTTGACGGAGCTGATTTGCCAAGACTTAATATTGCCAGGTTCCATCCGACCCACTGGTGAAGATTAATTGACAAAACCCAGTTTCCGAAGCAAAATCCTGACTTGGAACAGCTGCAATACCAGCTAATCACAGCAACCACGGCATAACGCAGGCGTGTAAGATTAATCGCTGCTTTTTAAGAACCTTCAGGTTTTTTTTATAGCAGACAGATCAGTTCGATCCACTTTAGTTAACTATAGTTAATTTCTTTGGGCCAGTACTTCCAGCAGGATGTCGTTTTAAGTCAGCTTGATCCTGATGGAACTGTTATGCGTTTCCTTATTTGTTCCTTATGAAAAGCTTCGTTATCGGACTGCGCGGAATTTTCCTTTTTAGAAAAAGTGTTCAATTCGACGTTAAGAACCGCACACTAACCCGCAGTGACAGCTGATATTTTTGCTGAACCTCCCAAGAAATCTATCCGATTGCTGGAATCGCTTTTTAAATAAAATCCTTCAAAATGTGCAAAAAATTGGTAGTACAGCTAAGAACAGGCACACCCTGACCAGCCTGGTTTGGCCTCAGCAACGAATGCGACTCGTGTACCAGTACGCCTACTACGGTTATTACAGCCGTAATCAGGCCGCTACCAGAACCGTCGCTTGGTGATCCTCAGCCGTCCGTCAGTGCTGCGTGAAACGGTGATACCATAGAAAATTACTGAAGTTGCAGACTCTCACCAGACAGTGGTAGCCAGTATTAGCTGATAAAAGAAGCAATTTCATTCTAGCAGGCAATTGGTACAACTATTTCCGTTCAGCGAATCGACATATGGATACTAGTCCTCTAAAGGCCTGTTTAGCGTTTTTCTTTTTTAAGATAGTCTTTTTACGAAGATGAATCCGATTTAAGTAGACGCGTGCCGTTAGCTTTACCAATTCTGCCAGCTTCATGAGAGCGACCCGAAGTTAGAGCGGGCAAATGTCGCATCGCAGACCTAATTAGCACGCCTGCATTAAGGTGGACGGCTACCCACAAGTCCAAACCTCTAAGCGCTCACAGTCCAAATTGGCTGTAACCACATATAATGGTGAATGTTAGAATTTCATCTCGTCAGGTTGAAACAGTGTCACGCATGTCGCAAAATACTCGCTGGATTCATTTTGGGTCGTCGGACTGGGTCCGAAAATACTCGGTCGAATCAGATTGTTGCCGTGGTGTGCTTTGTCAATCGAGCATGCTGAGTGGGCTACGGCTGTTGACGGACGTGCTCACTATGGAGCACTTTTTAGATGCCAGCCAATATGCTCTTTTCGAGACAAATCGACCGATGTTTAGGAGGGCGGAATAAGCCCCCTATCCGCCCAGATATCTATGCAGCTCCAACGCCGCTGTCAGCATCCACTTACATCTACGTATGGTAAACATGGCTGCTTCAATCGTAATTTTAACCTTTGACGACATCGAGTAGCTAGTAAAAGATTCTCTTTGTATGATGTTTTTTTCGCTGTTATTTTAGCATATATTCGGAATCGAGTCTGTCATTTAATGGGCACATGGGTAGCCAAACAAATGCCCCTAGTTTACCCGAATCACAGCGCGGACTGGGCAAATAAAATAACATGTGTAGTAAACAAATCCAAGCAGCACGTAATCTATCGATGAGCGAATTACCGATACTGACTATGCCGCCTAGCGGTCGATGGCATTTTGCGTAACATCTGAACGCCAAAAGTTACTGTAAAAATGGATATAACTAGCTGCTATTTAAACTTGTACTTGGCCAAAAACTATAGCAATATCAACGGCCACCGTCTCAATCTATCAGCGCATACTGCGGCAATTTAACGGATACTAACAAGCTTTCAATGAAATTTCTGCTCTCATATTCACTCATTAATGCTCTCCTAACTGTAGCACCAAAAGTAGCAGGCAATGGTAATAGTACAGTACGGCAGCTCACTGGTTTTGTGCCTTTCCGTTGATATAGATCCGTACGCAACGCTTTGTCGACTATCGCTAACTCTGCCACGAGCCACCCCGCATCGCTGCGCACTGAGACGACGGCATCGACACGTTGAACGTCCGCCTGCCGGCAGCTTGATCCCTTGCCCTTCACACGGCGGTAGCCGCAGCTGGCGTGGACTAATGATCTTATATAAGCGTTTTACTACCGCGTATTTAACCAACAAGAAAACAGCTATCGAAGGGACAATAGAAATAAATATTTTCACTGTCAACGACAACTTTTATTTCCTCAGCTTTTGTGTCTGTTCGGCCGACTGTTCAATGTTCAAGCTAAGCTTCTACAAACCTCAGGTGTTGCTAAAGCCTTACACATATACGTGTCCGTATGCTGCATACCCTCCTTCCATCGCCATATTGTCACCTTTCTGATCCACAATGTCTGCTTTGTCTTCTTGAAAGCTGATTTATCAGCAGAGTTAGGGCCCAGCCAACGATTTCGAAGGGGCGTTCCTTGCACTTATTTGATTGTGTTGAAAGGGGTTTAATAGACAAAGCATCTTATTACTATGTGATGACGGCTATCTTCCGCCTATATGCTGAGGACGGATTCAATTTTCTACTAAGAAACTGCGACGAAATGTACTCAAAACATACTCTCGAACGTATACTGCCTTATTGAGTCGGATTAACCGTAGATATTCTGCATCAACCAAGTTTGACAATACCGTAAGAAGCTTATTAGTACTCTGTGACCTCCATCGACCTACACAATTCACATGCTTTCTTCTATTCGCTATAAAAAAAATAACTGCTACGCAAGACAGACGGAACTTTTTGCTTGCTGCTCCCATTGATAGTCCCCCCTTGTTCAACAGCTGCAGGCGACCAACTAATAACGAAATTTAGCATAACATTATTATACTGAAGTAAAATCAAACATTTCTGCGACGCGTATCGATATCGTAAACAACTAATGAGGTTATTGTTTTCTACGGTCCGGCTGAGCCCTTGGGCAGAATCGACATCGCACCAAATCGATAGATATGGGTGGCGGCTTTGCCATAAAAGCCGCGGCAGTATTTGCCAGTTTTTAGTCGTTAAGTTACTACAGGCGCTCTGGTCTTCCGCGAGGCTGTTGGACTTCGTCCGGATTCCCTTCGCCCCAACCGAATCAGTGTTGAAATCTAAAAGAACAATGCATCTTAATTTGCAGCTCCAACCGAGCTTGTAGCAGGTTCGGTATATTGCACACGTATACCCGACATAACGAACCGAAAGCTATATTAATCACAGAACAGACAACCTGGTGGAACTGAAGCAGTCTTTCTCCCTCCATATATATATACTATGCATGGCCTTAAGTGGTGTTAAGTAATCCGCCATTCTATTATGTCAAGCAGCTACATCTGTTTAGGCTGTTAGATAGCGAAGACCATGCACACATTTCGAGTACGACTGCGCAATTATCGTGAACCAGAGTTCTTCTTCGTTGAAGCAGCGTGAAGCATAACCACCTGCAGATACGAAATGGACTCTTGCAGACTATAAAACAATCCGATGACACTGCGACCATGAAAATATAAGGAAAAAAAAGCAACGGAGATATTGCGTAAAACTGTTCTCTAATCAGCTCCTTAGCTACCATAGGCGACTGGCCTAGACGGCCGGGCACGTCCACGTTGTCATCATGATTCCACTTCAACACCATTATCCATCACTGATGCCCACTATCGACGCTCGTCCTGTGGCGTTCCTGTCTACGATGCATGAACTTCTACTACTATAATAATTTCGTTCGATAATGTCAGTAGTTTTTTTTTCAATCGATACTCGTACGTAGCGGATCGATGTCTTTTCATGACATTATGTACGAATGATGCGCAGAGCGACTCAGCTGGGTATCATTTTGTGAATGTTAATATGTGTACATTGAGTATGCTGCCTTATCTAGCAGAATGGCTTAGGATATACCATACTATCGTATGAATACCAGCCGCCCCTTGCCAGCTGTGTAGCGTCCGTGTGCCGAGGTGTGCCAACCGAGCAAATTTTCAGCTGGTTGCCATCGTCTACTTCGCGGTAGCTTTGCTCCTGCTGTGCCATTTGTTAATAACAACGGTGACGAAGCTCAAATGGGCACATGCCACTTTAACCCCAACCCCACTCGCGCACACAGAGCAACAGCAGCTCGAACTCGCTTGCAATCAATTTATATTGACGGTATACTGACCTCTCGCTAGTTCAACCAGCTCATCGTAGAAGTAACTGGTTTGACTAGACGTCAAAGTTACCTATGCATGCCTTGAAGTATAACAATGCTTATCAACAAAAGCCCCTATTGAATTTGGCGTACGGTCGTGTGGCGGTATCTGAGAATAGACCAAGTGGGTTTTCGTTTCAGAGTAGTGAACGAACGAGCGAGTAGTATCCAGTTAACGATTGGCTGATCCGCCGGCTGGAGTTGGCTTTTTACGGTGATGATCCGTTCTACGTGGTCGCGGTTGACACACTGAGGAGTAGAACAGCCGGGGGTTATTTCCTGTCGCCGTAGCTCATCCGATCCGTCGGACCGACCATCAGAAACATTCGCATGTATTGCCAGTTAGTCAAAGTCATCCCGCGCACAATTAATTCGTTTTTTAACTTTGTAACTCTTTGATTCTCAACAGCAGAAGCACTGAATAGGAGTCTGCGTTGGTAAACACACAGAGATGATTTTTGACCTCGATTCGATTTGTACCGGGCGGGGCAAACATGACGGCATAAGCTAAGTTCGTAGTTCGGTGACTAGCTAATATTTGAATAACGGCAATAGCCGGCACCTGTTAACTGTAAATCATCTTCTACCTTTTTCTAGCACAATTGGACTGCTTAAGAGGCGCGTCAGGTATGAGCAATGCGATTTCTACATCGAAGTTATCAATTCGTAGAAGGGGCAGTTCTAGCTGATGCTGGATCGTGCCTTTTCGCCATCCGCTGTAGCTACGTTCGGTAATGGTCAGCATTAGCTATGAATGTGACAAAATTCATATCATAAGAACATACTTCATGATACGATAATGCCAGCGGGACGATCATATTATTTAGCTGCTATTCAGATCGGCGTCCGTAAATCAGAAAGCATAAAAACACGAAGCACTTGCCCAATTAACGGTCGCGTTTTTGCTAAAGCCCAGTATGAGGAAGTCTATGGATAAGTTTTTATAACATCGAGCTCTAGGCACAGTTGAGCTGCATTTTAAAGGCCTAGAAGTACGCGCCGGAAGTTCCTGAGCTGTTGCGAAAGGGTTCAATGTATCCTATAATACGTGTACATCTACCACTGTAGTTAATGATCCCGGTCCTTACAGCCAGTAGCATGTTCACAGTCGAAAGCTACGATAGTATTCAGCGTGCAATTTGTACCTAGTATATAATAGAAGTTACCCACAACATACAACCGTTGTAGGTATACTGCGCTAAGCACGGAAACGAGGGCGTACAAACGTAATCGTACAGACGCAACGCTACTGTTAGGACTATCACTGGTAGATAGTAAAACCCTGGTCCCGTTTGTGCGTTCGTTAACTATTGTCAATTCGGCGAGACTAAGTAGGCCACACGTGTATCCGTTAGATCGTGCACGTAATCAAGCTTTCCTTCCTTTGCATTCTACCACTGCTCGTAGTAGCAGCAGTACTAGTAGATCCAATGTACTTTACAGTCAGCCCTGCCCTGATGGTAGCATCGGTGCTGCTGCCACGGTTCCGGCAGAATAGCACTAATAACTTGGCAATACCTCTTTGGGCTATTTGTATGCCTGTAGCTCTCCGATACATTTATAGTCACCATTGATTGAACTTGTCGAGACGGGTCTCAGGAGAAAACCTTTGAATTCACGAAAAAAAAACCAATATATAAATCGATTTCATGCTGTTTTGCAGGGATGCTTACTCGAGCACAGATGTTATTAATTGTACCAATCACGGCTTGGGCAGTGGGCCAATTGCCACTAGCCAGTATCCTCTCGGAATTGCAAGCATGCTTAGATTTTGCCCCAATTTTAGCCATACCTCACATCAGCTTATGTCTTCTGTGTATAGTAGGGTTACACAGATAGCCAAAACGACGTTCTCCAGGCAATTTGCATATACATCCATTATGCATCTAGTGCGTCTTTAGTTAATGTGCTTAAACCGAGTTACATAAAATAGAAAAACTTCACAGCAGCAGAATAATCTCATCTGAAAAATCATAACGTGTACTCAGTAGCGCCTCCCGCTATCGGATTGTGTGTAGTAAATACCTTACGTAAAATATTCAGGTACGTAGGATGGCTGTGAGCTTTCTGATAAGACCGCTGCTAATCAGTCCTCGACGATCCATCTTTCGTCATCAGTAGAAATAGTACCGATGACTGCTCGCAACTTATTTTGCTGCAATAACGGCTCGGCTGACTAGTTCTACGGATGAACTGCATTGGACTAGAATAGATGGATGGCTCGAGGAGTATTGATGGTTGTTTACGTTGCCACTGTCTCAGTTTTCAGAGAGAGGCCCGTTTGCTCTTACGTTATCCGTGTCTCGCCACAGTAATAACAGTAGACGGCCGTAGACGCTGACAGATCGGCATTGACTGTAATCCCTGCCCAGCGACAACTATCTCGAGGGATGAGAGTCACTGGCGGCCGACGGTACACAGGCACAGGCGAGTGCCCGAGCACATCTCGCTCTCTTCCACTCTCGTTACCCCTCCCCCCGCCCCTCTCTCCCTCTACGCCGGTTGGCTCAACGCGTTTGCACCCATTCTGCTAACCGGTGACAACAGCACACACCGGCATTCTTTTTTAGACCAGTTTCTGCTTCAACACAGAGAAGATATGACTGGCCTGTACGGCCCGTGCGGAGCTGATCGTTATAGCAAATCTGCTGGTGCAGCAGAAGGCCACTCTTTGAACCGTTAATCTCTTTCGAAAATCAACAGCATCACTCATGCGTTACAATGCAGTTTAAAGCATTGTCGTCACACCTACAGCAGCGAGGGCGCTGCTGTTCTGGTTATGTCGAGTTTTTCGATCGTGGCCTGATCACTCATTCGATGGCTAGCTGGATGTTTTCCAGAAAACGCTCATATTGAATTGGCTGCAGCCGATTCTGACGCTGCTGTGGCCGGTCTAGCACGCGGCTACTACTGCCGCTGCTGACGGCGACAATCGTGATGACACTGACGCGGAACGTTGACGACGCGAAACTGGCAGTATCAAACATTGTCGCTTTGTTCAGTCACAGATGTTTCACTTAAAGCTGCAATGATAAATCGATAATGACACGGAGAAGCTGCATGCGCGCTATCAACAGAAGCGGTGGCAATAGAAATAGATCTGTATGCGTAGACTGCTTTTGAAAGAAGGTTAAACACTTAGAAAAAGGAAGCATTATTTCATGTAAACAATGGCCGTCAAATACCTCCGATTCAGTTTGTAAATCAGCTCCTATAATTGCAACGATGACTCTAGACTGAATTCGAAATGGCTCACTTCGAGCGATAACTTTTGCTTTTGCTGTTATTGCCATCACCATTGTTTGGATTTAGCGACGGGGTACTTCGTAATCGTATGGTTCTTAAGGAGCACCAAGAACATGGCTCCGAATTGCCACCTGCAAAAAGGTCCAGCAGACAAAGGCCAAGGGGCCAAAAAATTGTTTTTTACTGTCCTTCTCGTCTTTGGTTATTAGATAGACCCGTAAATATCACACTCCCACATTAGGTGACGCTGGTGATGTCCGTGCTGCCACTGCCGCTGATGTGAATACTGCTTCTTACCATCGATGATGACCTCGTCATTCTCGCACTTTTTATGAAGGCAGTGCCGCTTTTGCATCGAATCTTGTTCACAGCGTCCGCAGCGCTAACGAGGGAAGGAGCCGCGTTTATTTGTCGTTCAACAGCGACCCGGCAACAGCGATTCAACGCTTTGCCATGGGATGATGCATGGGGCAACGCGACACGTGGGTCATATATATCACGCAAAAGAACAAACATATACATGATTTTTATTCTGCTTCTCACCCGAAAGTAGAACAGTGCCATCACTCTGCGAGGACTTGGTATACGATAATTCCATAGCAGCCCCTTCAGCTCGAAGAGCTTTGTACGCAATCTACTGTAATTAGAAGACCATGCAACCAAATACCCTAGCTCACCTAGTTTTTCTTGTGCGAGCTTTCGTTGCATCATGATCAGTGATGTAATGCATTATTTGTACCGTTGTGATTCTCATCACGGATATGCGGTTCGAATCTGTTAGGGTTTATTTGCCGGAACACCGCTGCCGATCCTGATACGAACAATATATAAGAATAGGTTGCGATTGGCACAGACAAGTCAGATGTGCGGATTAGCACCGACAACTCTTTATCATGAGCTATAGGTGCGCATGTGACCTATTGCAGCGGGTATCTTGATCAGTGTTACTGAGCTGTTGAGCCCAGCGCCCATTTAGCGATCTACCAATGATTCCTGTTTTTGATATCCGCGCTTTCAATCTCTCGCTTGAAATATTGGCGACAATCTATTTCGATACGTCGTACGAAGTATCTGTGCTGTTTAACCTGGACGTATTCACTTGCCGATAGGGAGGGTGAATATCATTCACATGATGCGTCATTGTATTTCTCAAAGTGTTTACTCCGTCTCTCTTTTTTTGTCTCATTCTCTTCTTCTTCAAAACCACCAGCCTCAAAGAAGTGTTGAAGTATTAAGAGCTACTAGGCCAAAAAAATTTTGCCTTACGGTAGAAGGTCAGAAATGTTGTTGGCTCTGCCATTCGTGAAAACGATGTTCGTAGCGTCAACCATTGACAGTTATAACTCCACCAATGCTTATTACGCCTCTTTGTAATGCTAGCTCTCTAACTTGCTATTTGTGCCCGGAACATTGTCTGTTTTTATATACATATATAAATAGATATGTCAAGTCTTATCAGTGAGTCTATATGGTGACCGCAGCAGTGATCCATCCTCCTCTTTCTCCTCCTCCTCCTCCTCCTTCTCGCGTCACCGCTGCCATGGCCGCAGTCGCCATTGCCACAACCAGAAACAGCCGCTCCGGCTGCCTCGATGGCCGCTGTCGCTGCTGCTGCTGCTGCTGCTGCTGCTGCTGCTGCTGTGGGACCACAAGCACAACTAGCAGTCGTCCTTGAGGGGCCAAACTAGCGGCAACAGCAGCAGTATTGGTAGCTGGCGCCGCTGCCACGCACGACAGCGACAGTTCCCAGTAGCAGCAAGATTATATTCATTGTTAATGGTGCTGCTGTTGCTTATGATGGTGGCGCTGATGCTGTTTGTGTCTGTGCGGTGCTATTGAAGCCGATAGGGCTACTGAGTGAGCGCCGAAAAAAAGGATGAGCTGAGGGAGACAGCGCAGGCACAGTGTGCATCCAGACAGTTGGTCAACATTCAGCGAGGCCAAGGTGAATGGCCAGCTTATATTGTTACTGCTACAACCATAGTTGTGAGGACGACGGCGAGGATGCCATAGCAAACATAGTGGTAATACGCTTTCACCACGTCGGTCGCAGCGTGCATTGTAGTAAACGAACTCGACCATTCGTGACTATTGCGTTTTCTCGGCGGTCCTGCTTCACCAGCCATTCTCTCACTAGAACCCCTCGAATAATGCGGTATTACCACATGAGCGGCGCGCATTCTCCACGACCCCGTTAACTCCCACAGACGCGCGCACAGCTCTAGATCGATGATATTTAAGTATATCTATAGATTAGTAAGTGCGGACAGGCTGACGCATAGCCAGACAAATAGGTATAGACAATATGCACGCAACAAAGTTCCATTGCAACAGCGAAGGGTGGTTGAGCGAGACTAAATATGGGGTAATCTCACAGGTAACAGTAAAATTAGGAGAAAGGGAAAACGAAGAACGAAAACTAAAAAGAGTGGTTGCCATAAAACCTCATCTCAGCCGCAGAGTCGCCACTAATAGTTATGGCTACCGAACTACCGACTACCGACTATGACCTCCTTCGACTATGCAAGTCTGCGAGTGAGCAAGCAAGATTAGTACTCCACAACTAGCCCGATTGCCGGTTACATATTCTTCTAGTAAAAATAGAAGAGCCATTACTGTGAGCCTGCAACCCCGCTGCCCGCTCAAGCCGTCCATATGACAGCGACCCCCCCCCTTCCCCCATTAGTTCTACAAAAACTACGAGAGCTTTCATTGGGCATCAGCGACGATATGGCTTACTACAACAGATTACCGCGAGGCTACTATGGGCAGCAAAAACAGACTGGCTAGCGCATCCATCACCGACCCTTGTTTAGCTTGTCCCTATTTTCCATTGGGCTATGCGATAGCAACACAGTCAGATCGGGCAAGCCGCAAATAGCGAGAAGGAATAAAAAGTAACTGACATTAACACACATGACGAGAACAAGAGCAGTGGCATCAATAACAAGCGTAGTAACATTGCCATCCGAGCTAGTCGCAACAGTGGCTGTCAGTGCCATACACATGACGGTGGATAAGCATCTGCGCGGTTTACCCCAGCCGCCACAGCATCAGCATTAAACACACAGCGGCTGTTGTCTGCGATGCCGCGAGTTCATCAATTGTCCTGGGTGTTGCTAGTGGCAATTGATTGACAACGCTTTTGCCAGTGCTGTGATAATGTTTGCTGCTGCTGCTGCTGTTCTTGTCGACAACAAATTGGTTAGCAGCAGTAGCCGTCGCAGCAAATGTGAGGGTAACGCGGGTTTGCTGCTGTTGACGCTGGCAGGTTCCGCTGCCGCCTCCGCCGCCGCTGCTGTTCTATCTGCAAATCGTTCGATTTCATTATCGAAGGATCGAAATATGATGAGATGGACAGGTATATGCGGCAGATATGCAACAATAGTTAGGGCAAGGGTACAGCATGAATAGAAACACTGCCATAATATGTCCAGAAAACCGCACGGATGAGAAAGAGCGAGGGACGTGTGTACCATTGGCGCGTTAACCGACTACAACAACAGCGACAACAAAGTCTGGACAAAAAGTGATATCATCCAGCAAAGCTCCACTAGTGAACCTGATGTCAGAAGTAGAGGCCCGTTTCGCAGGTGGACACTCACGAAAACAGAAAAAAGAAAACATTCGTCTTCTTATCGTTGTGTTCTTTCCGTCATACCTGTTCTCGCCATAGTTGCCAGCAGTGCAAATCTTGACAACAGAATCCGCGGGATTTCATGAAGTACACAGCGCGAGACCAGAAATAATAGCTGGTAACACATCGATAAATAACAGGAGATATCCGGTTTCTGTTGCTACATCAATATACTAGATGTTACGTCATCCTCGAGCCCCCTTACGCCCACTGATTCATGAAACCGGCGCTGAACTCCCTCTTTTTCCCCTCTATTTCCTATTCCACAGCAGGTCGACAAAAAGGACCCTCAAAAATCTTTTCTTTATTCCTTCGCACATCGGGGCGGCGAAACGTTGTCGTAAGGATTATTTTTTCCACACTACAACCGTCGCTATTACCGACAACTACCTATTTAGTAAAGCAAACAACACTGAAGAAAGCTTCAAGCTACCGCAGTAGCCGCAACCGTCTATCCTACTGCGTAGCCAGCTCCACTAAAGGACGGCGATACGGAATCTAACGTAAACTGTTCTACCATTCACTCTACTGGTAGTAAAACGCCAGGGCAGTGCAGACATAACAAACGATTGAATGAAACGTAAATGCGAAGAAAGATACTCAGGTATCAGTACTTCGCTGGAATTCAGTGAACGAAGCTTCCTTCCGAGTCTGGATTAGACGGGAAAAAATTGCCAACTACAGTTGCTTGATTGAAAGGCTTGCAGAAGATAGCTGGCGCCACTCGCGGCTTGTGGTTGATACGTACTTGTGTAATATGTGCGCAATTGTGCCATGGGGTGCGCGTGGAAAAACGCGCGAGAAAGAGCATTTGCAGTAGTCACCTAATTTAGGAAGGTTTGTGTTTTATCACGAAGGTTGTCCCTTTATTCATCCCACAGGCAAGATACTCTATGTTCAATGTTTCATCTGACGAAGGTACTGCTAGCAGTTTTTGTAATGGTTTTGATTGTCCTATCAGCCGGCTTGTCTTACTTGAGTCTTACGCTAGCGAGCCGTCGCCGCCGTCCGCTTGGTCACAGCCTAGTAGAATCTAGTTCAGCAACTGTTGCTGTGGCGTCAACAACGCTGATGGCAAAGATGGCCAATGACGATACGATGCTGGATCAACGGCAACCAGGGTCACTCTTTACAAGTGGTAGAAGTAGTCGTCTGTATCTAATAGCGCCACACTAATATATAATGCATCCCACTTCTCTTCTTTAATATCTTATAGCACAAAAAGAGGAAAAATAGCAGCGTGTACGTAATGTGAAGGCCGTTTACCGCAATGAACATCTTGCTGTACTCGTGACCCAACCATATCTTCTATCTAGCTTGATTGCAATATTTTCGACTTGCCCATCCACCCATGCGTATCTGCGCAGGCGCCTGGCTGTGTACTCGTAAACAGGGCAGACAACGCAATAGTAATGGCAGCAAAACCAACAATTCACAGATAACGACAGCCGAACCAATATCAGTGTCGGCTATTTCTCATACAACATCTGATTCTATAGTGCTGCTGGACCGAATACGAGTTCTTAGGCTGTGATAGCTGCGAACGATAGCAAACAAGGTGCGCGGTTCCCTTCGAAAGGGAAGTCCTCGAGTTGGCTGAGCGTTTCGTTCGGTAGTTAGGCATAAATGTTTGATAGCAGGTGTTTGCACAGAAAGGCTGAACAGACACCCTTGTTAACCAACTGATCTGATATTGGAAGTTCGAAACTTAGCATTAGCTTACATGGCGGATACATAAGGGATGCACGGAAGACGTAGTCGATATGTTTACGCTATCTAATCAACCGTAGCGTTTGTGTGTTGCCCGTGAGCGTTCCGCCTTGAACGATGACATTTAAAAGCGAAAACAGACCCGTGCAAGTCATTACCTAACAGAAGGTATTGTCCGTTAGCTCTATTGCCTGCTACGGCGTTCAACGAGATCGTTCATACGGCGTACCGAGACATTACAACAACGGAAGGAGCTCTGGTGAATCCTTGCGAAGGGCTTCGAAGTCCGACAATGCCTGGAGTCAATCGTCTAGGTCAATGTACAACGCGCATTATCTTTCTGGCGACTCGTTAGCGCAACTTTGCGTGTATCCAATCTACCCACTAATTGCTAAGACCACGTACCTGTAACGAAAGATCAGCGACGACAAACGATGGTCACGATTGGACATTGGCCAGGTAATGGCTTGATACCTCCGTCTCAAGCTTTCGCCGATCAGGTCATAAACTTTAACAGTAACTAGCGCCTAATAGCCCTGCGATGTTGTTTCTATTACCGTTATCTAGGGAAAAGGCTGGTACAACAGGAGAGTAAATCTTTTGCCCCCGAATTCGCGTTACGAAACGTTCGACGAAACCAACTTCGCACATCTAACTGATTATATAATAAGATCGATCGATTTAGTTATCAAATTTGTTGCATTGCTATCTATCCGCCCCATGTGTCTTCCACCGAATAAACAAACTATGGGTAATTTTTATAGGACACGAAAGGCAGCGGGGGTTGCGCCTAGGTGGGAGGGGCGCACTTTCAGGAAAAACCGAAAGAAACGATGTGCATTATGTGCCTCGACTGTCGAGTGCCGTAGACTATTCCATATTGAAATGTGTTGGGTGGCATATTGTGCGGCGGCTACTAGCATTTCTAATAATAGCGATTATACTGCATATACGTGCGATGTGGCAGCATCGTCATTATGCTGCCATGTTGTAACATTTGGCGCAAACAAACAAATATGGAACACACACATATCAGCAATTAAATGCTGGTTACAACGACCTCATCACAGCGAACTCTGCGGTCGTAATATGATAAACAGTGGAAGCGAACCTTTGTGACACAAAGGCGGTAACCAACTGGCTTCGTGTTATTTCGTGCTCCAACAATTGCGGAAGCCCGTTATTGGTTGTCAATTTAGCATTCGGCCACTGCTACAGAAGCCAGTACTTCTACTACCGCTTTCGAAGACCAAAATCATCCTTAGGTTTTGACTTTATGACCAATAGGAATGATCTATATAAATAAGGAAATAAGCTATTTTGGTCAAGGGTCAAAAGGCTCGATAGTCGTAGTATTGGCTTTCAACATACAATAGCACGCCAACCCGATGAATCGTACTTCGACTTTTATCATCTTGCTACATTTGCGTACAAAATTCGTGGGAAACCGAGCAGCGATATTTAGTTCCAATGCGATCTTCCGTTGTATTGTACAGCCTGTTGAATTTATGGCAAAAGTCAATTTGAGGCGAAACAGATACGAGGAAAAAGCTTTACGAAAATATGATGTAATGCTCCAATCTCCCCCTTTCTTCCATTAAGCAGATGCATTGTTATTAGCTAGAGTGGACTCCTAGAAAAAGCTGTCCTTCGTCGGTGTGCGTTCATTGTCACTAGCCGAGCGGGCGACCATTGCTACTGTCACGGCCGACAGATCAGCCAAGGAAATTCATATTTTGCATATCTTTTAGCAGCTTTTGGGTTTCTGTCTAAACAAACACGAAAACAAAGCGTGTTTCCAAATGCTTCAACACCGCACGCGACAACAACAAATAACACATCGCATCTATATATCATAATTTCCAATTGAGACTATTGCTAGCCAGGCATATGCTGTTGGCGTAACGCAACTCTTCTTCGCGTTATGTATATATACACATATATGTATATTATGTGTCCGTGTAAATGTATTAGAATGCGCGATGCTAGCCAAAACCGAGAAATAACTTGGGAATTTTACCAAATGGCAAGCGACGGCAGCAGGAGGCACGCAGACAGACAAATAGCGGCCGGTAACAGACGCCGCTCGCGTCCCGCCGTTTAAGCTGTGTTGCAACGGCATCAAAATTGTTACCGCTGCTGCCGTCGTCGCCGATGAAGCTGTTGCGCTCTTTTAGGTCGCCTTTCAAAATAACGACGCCTGCCCCCGACCCCCTGGACCCCGCTCCCCCATCGTGACTATTTAGTTGCGTTGCTGTTGCAATAACTACTGGCAGCAGCAGCAGCAGCAGCACCCGGAGCATCAGCCGTAACAACGAATCTAAAAAAATCAGTGTAAGTAAGCCAGTCAGGCAGAAAGGACACGTCTATGCGAAGAAGAAACTGCTGCTATCGAACAAAACCGGGTGGGAGAAAGGACGAAGCGTCAATGAACAGCGATACAATAAAGCAACATATTCAGGGACATGATCGTAGTAATTTTGTTAGTTTTTCAATTTACTTTTTTAAATTTGCATCTGCTCTTATGATCATTATACTCCAAAGCTAAGCGGTGGGCCCGAAGCAAGATGGGGCGATGAGAAATCAGTTGGTCTGTTTGGAGCAGAGTCGAGTCAACTGAATGCTGTGGAATATATCCCTATCGTGGCGGTGCGCCCACACGGCTGGCCGATAACCTGCTACGACTTATTGAATAGGTCGGCGATTTCGGGAGCTGTGTCCTGATAATGAAATGATGTACATGTATGTACAGCTGTACGTGAAAGCAGCTGTCCAAATGATCTAACCGTAGACGCGAAACATGAACTGTTTGCTAGGACGACAGTGATTGCTAGGAGTGGACGAGGGGACGACACAAATTTGTCGCTGCTGCCGGATGCTTCGGTGGATCGTTCCAATCGTGGCCATTTTCAATAATCTGATTTTTTTTGAGACTTTGCGTTGTGGCTGTTACTACTGTAGTTGTTGTTTCCACCGACCCCTACTATGTGGCCGGGCTTCACTTAGCTCTAGCCGACTAATTTTTTCCATGGAAGAACAATTTTCCTGCTGTCTCGCGTATATTCTCGTTCTAAATAGCAAAAACGAGTAGCAAAAACCATCGTCTGGCTAGAGTTAATTTGTAGCCTGCCACTAACCGCTCGGTGCGACATTCGAGGTTCCACATCCGTCGATTTCTAACCACCGCTAACCACCCACATATGCAAACGGTATACGGCCTGCTGCAGTGCTACTATTCTATCGCTTTCCGTCTATGAGAGGCAGGACGTCACTCAAAGGACAAACATACACGCGTGCGCGCGCGCGCGCGCGCGCACGTAAACGCTTCACAGAGACAAGCGGACGAAAAAGACAAAGAAAAGTTAGTCGGCTACGACGACGCTAATTTTGTTTCGGTTTACCTAGACAGATATGGCGTTGTTGGTGGCCGTTGACAGCGGTAAACACCGTCGCCGCAGGAGGGGCAACAGTAACGAAACGACTTCTTATAAAGTGAAAAGATGGTCTACACACTTCATAAGCCTTACACTGTTTAATAACAAGCGGGTGAGATATCGCTTTGAGATTCAAAACGAACTACTATGTTACAGCCGGGTATTATCAAGCTAGAAAGTGGTAATTGGAATCATCACTAAGAGCATCTCGTTTAGCGCTGACGTTCTAGAACAATATGTGTAAAGGTAAAATTCTCCATAGGTGTACTTTGGCATACTGCGTTCAGTCCGACCATTATCATTTCGCTTGAATAAAATCGTATTGTAAATTGGCCAGATTTTAGTATACTAGTTACAAAAGCATTGGACAAACGTGCATATATTTGCGTTGTACGCGAGGCAGTCGAGTAAACCTAATATATAAACGTGTTTGTTTGACCATTGGGAAATACGATCCAGTAATTGACGAAATACTGCTACGAGAACAAAGCCTCGTCTTGAACGCCCTCTTCGTACGAGCTAATCGCTGCTGGTGTAAACCAAACTCTAGTAGGCGGCCTCACTGTTACATAGCGTAGGATTTTTGGGCAAGACCACTCTGTTAATACGTGTAAAGTCACGCGTATAGCGTACTCGTATGATATCTGCTACACCAACAGCTTCTTCAGCAACGCCATCTTATCGATGAAGAAAAACAAACATGACAAGCAATCATCTTCACGACTGTTAATAATCGCGCTGCTGTGGGTTCGGACTTCCGAAAATAGTTGTACGGCGAAAGGGTGAGCCGTGGGCCTCTAAGCCCTTCTATTCAGCACGAACGTTATTGCATACAATTTTTAAAAACCTGTAGTGTATAATGAGTAGGGAACAATGTGCTGGTTGGCAGCCATGTGAACGTATGTGGAAAAAATGAATAGAACGAACCGAATTCGAATATATTGGAATGGCCGAACCGTCATTGTGTGACTGGCCA
>NW_019214929.1:0-40069 GCF_002532875.2 Varroa jacobsoni | reverse complement strand
TATCTTTCATCATCTTTATTGCATATATATGTAAAAACTATAGTAGAACTAGAACGAAAAAATAAGTAAACATTATATTTGAGTATTTTTAAGTTAATGGATTACTCATTATAGAGGTAAGGCGAGTGTATGATTTTGACGTTTTCATTGTGATAGTCCTATTGCCTCATTTGATTAGGAATAACTGTGAATTTTCTCGAAACTCTAACCCATCTCTGATTTCCTGTTAAGCTTGAATTTTTGTCCTTAGTCTGGCTTCAATGGATTGTGTTTAAAATTAAATCTTAAATGAGAAATTGAATTAAATTAGTTAGCGGATTCTCTGAGGAGCAATTTAGACAGTTCACAAATAGCCGTTCGATGCCCCAAAAATTGAGTTATGCCGTTACATCGTGTCCAGTGCGTATATATTTTGTTGATGATCGTTTGATGATTCGTGATGCGGGCTTAAATACCGGTGAGAGACATAAAAACTTCTCGTTTCTAGCGTGTTTATCAAAACCTGTATTATCTTGGTTCTGCTCTACCACCATCTGCCCAGGAGAGTGGCTCCGAATATTTCATCGCACCTAATAGGATGCAAACGCATCTCTGTAATTCGTTCCCACAAGCAGGTCCCGTTTCCGCTGTGCCCGCTTATTTCACGGCATCTTTGAACCGGTTTCACTGCATGAACTGTACAGTTGCCCGCCCAACGTTTCATTTGCCCCTTTCCGCCGATTCGTGATGCGTAAACCGCTGTAGTTCTCGCTGCGCCCTCTAGCTCCCGTCAAGTCTGCGACGACCAATACGACAAGGACGGAAATGCGACAATCATTCGGCTGCGACGCCGACCTACAACGGCAACGACCCTCAGGTCTTGCAAGAAGGGTTGTTAGGCGCTCTTAAGCAGTGGAAGAACATCGGGAGGTGCTTGTGCATAAGGAAAATGTACTCAAGCGACAGGGCTACAAGAATCAGTCCGGCCAGCAAAGGAACAACGAAAGCGTATAAACACGACCGAAGGGTAGTACGGTGCTTTGCAGTGATATGGATGTCACTCGTGCTTCCGTTTTTTGTTTTTTCGGTCTTCTGCTGTCGCTATCTCGGTCGACAGCGGAGTCCGACGCATGCGGGTTACTGAAGGTTAGAGAGTCGGACGGGCGGCTGGGGACTGAGTGGCAGTGCGGGATCGGGGCTTGTGGATCGGATTGAAGATGACCCACCGAAGTCTGTGGGCACCCGCAGGGGCGACGTAAGAACAAACGCTTTGAGACGGCAACGAAGAGGGCGCCAACGGCGCAAAGAAAGAGGGCTGCCGGTGATCATCTGCAGTGGGGCATACCCGCACATTCCCTAATGCCCTCTCAAGTAAAAGCCTGTAGAAGACTCACGGGACTCAGTAGAAAGGCCCAACACAACTACAAATCTCCCAAGAGGTTAACACGGGGGCGAGCTTTCGACGGAGAAAGGGGAAGCGTTCCCGAGCTGCTTCTGCCGCCGTTGGATTGGTGGATCGGTTGTGATTGTCGGGATGCGTGCGCGTGCGTGACAGTGGTTGGGGGTCGTTCGTGGTCGGTCGGTCGGTCGATCCGATCGAGCGAAAAATTACCACCAAAACGTCGCTACCAATATAGCGACGGAGCAAAACAGAAAAACCGACAAGAAACGAAGCTTATCGCTGCGAGTCTGCATGTAAGGCTTTTGGTGCTGTGCATGCGTCTCATATCCATGCGCATTGTATATACCTTCGCGATAAATAAATGTCGGGGACTTGTTCAGTAAGCGATAACAGAAACTGAAGTCGTAACGAATAATATGACAGAAATGAATAGCAAAAGCTATGATAGTTGCCGTAGTAGATGCTAAATAAGTTGATAAGGCGAAATAATTTGGAAGACGCTACTAGCGATCTTGAGAAGCGAAGATCAATACGCAATAACCTGGAGGAAATGCACGCGAATACGCCTAACCTTTGCTCTACCCTTCATTTCCATCCGGTACTTCGTCACATCTTAGGTGACTAAATTTTGTTTATTTAATAAATGATTTGTTTTGCGATAGATTTAACTATTAATATATGACTCACATTCGTTGATTTACTGAATCAAATGTGCGATATAATCGGATATATATCCGGAAATGCGGAGATTACCATAGACAGCAGGACTGACAGTGAAACTCACGAATCTATAGGATTTGATAGCTTTAAGACGTGTTAGTTAGTGACAGCTGAACGGTAAACGGTCGTGTACATTTTGGGGTCTCACTGACATTAACCAGTGCAACAATCAAGCATGGCGAGATTAGTTCGGCTGGGCCTACTATGACACACGTTTACAAAAAGTACTACTGAGAACATTTTTACCGATTTAGGTCTAGATATTGAAAAAGGTACGAATCCAGAAGATAACTAAGCTAACTATAGTTTAACCACAATAGCAATAATCGTAGGCCAACCATGTAGCATATCAGAGATATCCAGGGCCGTGGCTCAGTTAAAGATATTGCTTCGCTCTATTCAGTACCTGTTGCACGTACAACATCAGCCGCTCGCTTTTATTGCTAGATCATACGACTGGCTCACAGAAATGTCTCTCAGTCAGAGGTCGTTTCCTTGCAAACAGTTAGTGAGCCTATATTTGCCACGGTTGCCCCCATGGCACATAAACGCTCGTATTTTCTATTCGATCTCTCTAGTATTTATTAGAGCGTTCAGTCATTGTACCGATTTACCGGTGTGATTTGTTACAAGATTTGACTGTCGTCATAAATCCCAATATGCAACAGATATTGCAATGAGCGACAACGGCTACGTAAACGAGGCTCTGGCGACGCTTCGGTCGATAATGGTAATGCACGACAAAGGAGCATAGAGTCCCTGGGCCTCTTGATGTACTAACCGGTAAAAACGAGCAGAAACCCAACTCGTGCTCGTTATGACGACCCACATCCATTGTAGTTAGGTTGGGTTATTTCATGCTGACCATTATCACCAAGACATATGCTGTACATGATGGCGCGTCCCGCTTCGCGGCGATATAAATAGGAGTTTAGGAAATGATGACAAGAGTGGCGGTAAAGGTGCATTTGAGCATCTTTTTGTTTCTCTCGTTTGCCGATTGCTGACGTATACTTAAACCTTTACTCAAGAATTAGTGTCAAGAGGTAAATATTAAGATTTAAAAACAATATAAACACCGTTTACAGTATCTAAGTGGGGATATTTTTTATTCTTGGCCACTAAAAGTGTACCTAAACTGATCAACGAAATGTTCAGCTTCAATTCGGAAGCTAAACCACTCACTAATGGTTCTGAAGATATTATTCCTCAGTCCGAATAACAAAATGTCGCTTGATTATGCATTTATTATAATACATTTCGACGAAATTTCATTTTGAAGTGAAGGCCAAGGGCTAAAATCTAAAATGGCTGAAAAATGTATCGTAGAGAAAAAAAAATCTCAAATATACTAACCGTTGAAGCATCTGGAGTGTAATTAATCTTTTTCCCTCCAAAACGACTCTTAATTTCTGTATGAATAATCTAAGTGTATTAAGCTATTTTAGGTCTTTCGAATCTAAACTTTATGGAATCCCTTATGGAGGCCTATCCTGGCCTTTTCACAACCTGCGTGGAACTGCCAGCAACGTATACCATCAATTTCGAGCAAACTTCCTTTTCATATTAGAATACCAAAGATCGACATTTATTTTGCTATACTAACAAACAGCGTATCATAGTTCGTTTCCATTTAAGTTCCGTATTCTACATATATATATATCTGAAAGATTAGATATTAATCTGTCAGCCAGACAGTATTTTATTACAGTAAATGATAAGGCGCCATTTTCTGAAAGTGTGTAATAATGATGGCGCGGTAAGGTGAAATGAAACTTTTTTAATAAGATGCAGGCCTTTTGCCTATTAGCTAAACTAGGATCACAGGTCTGATACCGGTTTCAAGAGTTCTGGGTTAACCCTGTGCAAGGCAGTCATATCCCGGAGCATACAATAGAATTTTTTTACAAAGAGTCCCTTAAACCGATCAGTCTGACCGCAGAGCAGACTAAAGATGATCTGTGCGGCTACGGTCCTAGCATTTAAAGTTACTGTCGCTTTGCGGACCACTCTCTCTGCACGCGAATTCATTACTACAATCGACCTTGCCGACGTAATTAATCCGAGTTCTGAGCACCTTCTGTAAACGAGTACGAATTTTGTTAAATATTATGAACTCATCCGCGTATGATATGACCTTCGCATTGGGACGTCGTCCTTGTATTCTAATGAAAAGACGGAAGGGCGATATGCTTAGTTGATCTTCTTGGAAAACCCTGTTCAGCTCTACTGCCGAACGGTCTTTCGAAACACGATCGGGGAAGAGGCTAAACCTTTATTGATGTGCTATTAAGCAAAAAACAAGGGAATAAAACTGACAGCGCGTTTTCGCACTCCCTAAGTGATCGGTAGATGCAAATGGTCCACCCGCAAATCTAACAAAGCCATAGCGGACAAAGTATCGTTTAATGTTTCCAGTTGTCTGAGAGATATGACGTATGCTTTTATTTATATTAAACTGCTTACAAGGAACAAAATTGACGTTACGTTCAAACGAAAAGCTGGATCAATCCCCGATATTAGATTGACTGCTTATCTTCTGCATCATTATATAGAAATATTAGTAAATTATCTCGTGTCGACGGTGTGCGCGTGACTCATGATCGAAATGCACAGCTGTTCCTACTGAACAGCGTAAAATAAATCATTTAATTAACACCCCAGTATGTTTCCTACACGCATTAGACGTTTTGCTCCACGTTTGTCCTAGGCAATTCTTCAAGTGCAAGCGTGTCTCCAGTAGTTGTGCTTTTGTTATTATTAATAATAGTCTATAGCTTAGGGCAGAGGATTTCAACAGTGCGTACGAATTTGTAAAGACCGAACATGGCTACCCCGAACCACCTGGTACGGAGTCTCGTAAAACTGCCAACATTTCTCTTTTGTTCAAAACGTAGCAACACATTATTTTGCACGTTATAACAAATTTGCAGGAATTACTGTATTTTTAATAGAAGGGCATCACAATCGAAAGTCCTTTCCAACGATTTCCTTGACATCAAACATAGAAATAGCACCAGTCACCAAAGTCACGATTGTCCTACCACTATCCAACTCCAGTCGAATGGCCATCCAAAATTAAGGGAATCTTAACACACACTTAGTACAAATGGAGCTCGTAAATTCATTGTCAACATTTACAGAATCATTCGTGAGTTTCGTAAATCCCTTTGAAAAGATTCAGCTTGGATCGTTACGTCCAGCTGAGACGGTGCGTACTTATGTTCGTCGTTACCGATACTCATCTGCAAGTAATCTATTTGCAACTATCTACGTAGCGAAAGACGCCTGACAGCAGAATGGCGCAGGACCATTCAGCATTTGATCGACCGTACATCAGAAACCTGTTACTTGACAAATTAAATTGACGTTTGTATATACTATACTGCGAAACGCCACTGTATTAAGAAGTACACAGCTTCAGCTGTGGATTACGTCTTCAGTATTTGCTCAGGTATGGTCTTATTTTGTTTCATATAAAATAACAATGACCGAAAGCATTTATTTAATCAGAATGGCCTGGGGCATGCCGAAAATATGGGTTACATGTGCTTAGTTAGTTATTTAGGGCTATAGGATGATTACAACCCTTGTGGGAAAATAACGAAATCATTTGCGTTTAAGGTGATTTTCACGCAAACGTGCCTTTCCTGTGTTCGTTGGAGTAAATTGCGAGTGAGAACAAAAAAGGCGATGTGGTTAGGTTATTTTCTTAGGCGAGACCTGTCATTTACCTAACCATCTTCGAGAGTGTACATATATGTATAATTTGTGTTAGATGCATAGACGGTTTATCAACGAGCAACTTCGTCGTTATTTATTCGGGATATATTCGGATGAAATCATATCGCTTGCGTATAGGCGGCATCTAATCGAAAACGGATTCTTGGCTACGTTTTCTATGCCCAATAAATACCTAAGGCAACGAAAGTGCCTTTTGCTTGGGTTACTGCTTCAATTGAGGGCCTAAACTCTTAAAAAAAGCTCGTGTCAAGACATTTCTATTCACATTTTTCGATGCCTTCTTAATAGCTTCAGTTAGCGTCCCGATGTTGGCATGCTGAGATCTGTTAAGCTCTCGCTCAATCATTGCCCGTGCATAGTCATCCAGCGAATTTAAATCTTGCGTGAAGACGTATGGCCTATCGCTCGATATCGTAGTAGTCTTATCACAGATTTTAAAACTTCAGAACACATTCTTTCACTAACAGATACTCCATTCGTAGACAAGAATGTGACTATTCCACTGAACGTAGCACTCAAAACGTCGACATCGATCGAAAATAGAGTTTTTTAAATAACGACGACTGCCTCTAAATAACTGGTACGCCTGTGATGGTTCCTTTGATTATTTGCATCGACGGTAAACAATCTATCGACAATAAAGAATCAAAGAGAGCCATTGGACAACAGCTTATCTTTAATCGTACTACAAACATAAGTTTCCTGCCTTCACAATGATAATTGTTTCTAGAAAAAAAAACTGGCTTCCTCCTAGCGCCAAAAGTATCGGAGGGCTGCATGCTTACGGATAACGTTGTTTTTCCGGCTAAACAGTAGCGGTCTAGCCTTTCAAATTCGTTTGAAGTTTAAGGGGGGTTTTGGAGTTTATCAGGAAGATGTCACGTGCAAAGCGTTGTTGATACTACTAGTGTTGTATGATTGAAACAGATATGCTACTTGATCGTAGTTTCTTCCGGAGTCGCGAAGACACAGCTAGAATGTGTCCTGATGGCCTTGGCGCTTCGATGGCCCTGTGCATAAATATTTCCCAAACACAATCGAAAACATCGATGCACTTGTTTAAATGCGCTTCTAAGGACGCCGTACTCTCGCAGAAATGGAAACTCTTAGGACACTATATAATAGTTTAGTTGTAAATTATTCTATAATGCACAACAAACGTTTAACAAACACGGAACGAGAAGTTAAGCTGCTAATAGCTTCTACTACCTAAACGGCATAATTGGATGTGGGAATCAAAATCCAGTAAAAGGCTGATGATTCAAAGCTTCGGCTCTTGGATTATGTTATTTGCGGTTTTTTTCCAGGATGGAGTTATTGTTCAAACTATATATACACGTAGGAAGCAGTGAACGAAGACTGATCGTGCAACAAGGAAAAATCAACCTGAGTTTTATTTGTAGAGAATGGGTATTCAGGAAGTTTGCAGGTTGAAAAGAAACGTGTCTTTTCACAAGTGCTACGCTTTTTGTGTGTTCCCCTTTTAGCGTCCCATGGGCTGGCTTGTTTGTGGGCGTCGATGCATACGTATCGCCAGTGCTTGCATCTTTGTTTGCGATTTTCTCTAACTACGAAAGGATACTATATCACTTAGTCTGATACGCTGTCAACGCATCCATCTCGATTGCCGCTATGGTATCGAGGCCGATATTATAACCTGGTATATAGGAGTCGCGTGAGCGAATCTGAATATCCGTACAAAATATTTTTACAAGAATTCTCCATAATTTTTTTCCTTTTTTTTTTTTGTCTTTAGGGTATCCCCCTACAGTAAAAATATACATACACATTCGAAGGGATGCTTCTACAGGGCACATAGATACGAGACTATAGTGTACAAAAAGACTCCTATGCTGAAGGTTATTTGGTATTTCAGGCACCCGAGAATCGACTATGAAAAATTATAAAGCGGAAACAAAATAAGTCCTAAAGTTGCACCGTGGCCGATTCCTTTAATAAGTTGCACATAGAGAATATTCGCAATGTTTATTTCTCTATTCTCTCTCAGTTTTCAAAATTAGCAAAAGTTCCATCCGAGAATCCAGATTAGGATAACAATCGAAACAGATGTAGCATTCAAAGACTTTAACAACATAGAGAAACAGTCCAACCATTGTCCTACTGCCTTCAATCATGCCCAAGAAGCAGCATTCGTGGAGCAGTACTCTCAGAGCCTGAATCATTGGACAGAGGAATGTCCTTAGGTTGAAAATGGAACCTAAAGTTAAATGAATATACATCGTTCAAATCTTTTTGAGAAAGAAAATATTGGCTATGGGCCGCTAAAAGCTTGTGTGTTTTTCTCTAGGTTTTTATCCTTATAAATGCAGGCTTTTTGCTTTGGGAAATGGCTATTGAAACCGCTGGAAGATACGTAGCCAACGTGACGACGAATCCATAGTTTCCCCTTTATAACGAGCCTTACAGGTAAAGCGAGTTTTTGAAAGGGGATTACAGATATAATATCTTCAGATTTTCCAGGTTTTCAAGCAAGTTCTAAAAAGAGGAAGGCTCTAATGTAATGTCCAGTAGTATCAATATCTCGTCAAGTTCAGTAACAAGGAACCGTCACCTTCAGTAGCCTGTAATTAGGGATTGATGGAAGCAAAACATCCTATAATCAGCCAAGCGGTACGAATTGAATATAATTAAAAGGGAAGGGTACATGGAGTAGGCAATGGCGGAAGCCGATCGTAGAGGTAAGCTGTAAAAATTAAAAAAAATATATAAAAAAAGGTAAACAATATAAAATAAAAGATAAATAAGTAAAATATAAAATAGGGTAAGTAAAAAAAAAAAAATACATATAAAATAAAAGATTTGACTATTGCGAACAGATCGAGCAACCAAAGCATGGTCAACACAAGTACCAGAGTAAAATCAGGGAAAGTAATGACTGAGGGCTTATGTTGAACAGAACAACTCAGATCGTTGTAGCAAGAACAAATTATTATCGCTTGCCCATAGGAAATAGCTGCGCCATCACGATGCGTTAAAGAGCACACGTAATTTTGCAATTGAGATAGCGATCAGTTTATCGGCGTCATATACTGGTGTGCAAATAAAAACAGTACTTGCTGTAAAATATAGGTTTTTCTGCTATTTCAAAGATACGGCAACCTTATTATAAATATTTAATAAAAGAAAAACGCACTCACTTGTTTGTTAATGAGATTAATACATGTATAAAGATGTAGGGGCAATTATAATGTACGTTTTGCATCGCACAGCAGTACCTAGATACGCATATAACTATTATTAATTAGTCGAATAATAAGTTAGAAAGTACGGCTAAAATCGTCGTGAGTTGTTGATAAAGTAAAGAATGGACTAATATATATATATATTGTGGCTTTAGGCGAAATCTGCATATAAAAGGGTCAGACCTTTTTGGCCAAAGACGAAAGCCTAGTAGAGCTCATAACGTTTCAGTGCCAGCAGGTAATATCCATAGCCACCCAGGCGGTAGCAGTACACGTCGTCCGTTTCTTTTGGTAACAAACAAAGAGACCCATATAACAGAATGCATTGTCAAATAACCACACTGATATCTCCGCTAGGGCACATATACGCAGGAGCACAATATCCGTTATGCTTAGCATAATAAGAAAAAAAGTAACGAAACTGGTATCTGTCGATGGTAAATATTGTAACCGCGTAGGACGTTTTAGTTGAACGATGATACTCATGGACTCAAAAGCAGCTTCGTCCGGCTGAGACATTTTGAGGTCTGGTTCAGGGTCTTCAGATCCAACTTCTCGATTAACGATGCAAATTCTTCGCCGTTGCCGAACTACCGACATGTGCACAACAACTATTTGTCAGCAGATCAGCGCACGATCGGCATGCAAATATTTAGGATAATTTTTAACATTTTTTTTTTTTTTTAAAACTTAGTTTTAACAGAATTCGTAACTTCTCTTTAAAGATCACCATTCACAAAAATGACGTATACACTTAAAAAGATCTGCTGCTGGTTTTATCTGCTACTTAAGCATTTCAATAGAGCCTAGTAAGGGTTTTAGAAATGATAAAAAAAAAACGATCAATATACCTATACAACTATATCATGAAACTAATTGTTTGAACAAGATTTAATGTGTATTCTCTCGATTCAATATCTCTAAGCGATTCATTATAGACTCTACCAAACTTCCGTCGTTGAAAATACAGCTCCGCGATCGCGATTCAATTGAACCAGAAACAACGGTGCTAGTCCCTTAGCCGCCGGAATCGTTTTGAAACGTATTTGTTGGGCAGATACGTTTTGTACACGGTAATTTTCCGGCACCTGTTTAGCCTATCGATTAGAATAGTCTCTTTCCTGGCGCACTTTCTAAATCCAAGCTACGTTCGGTTTCCGTGCTTTTTCTCTATGAACAGGTAGCGCCCTCGAGCGGCGCCGCTGACAACCTTACCGTCTTAAACCGCGCGCGAACGGCATCATATCAACAACAACAACAGCAGCAGCAGCTATTGAACCCATAGCGTGAACTATACAATTCCGGTTAGGTAAAAGACGTGCGATTGGTTTCTTTCGGATCGTTGAAGCTAGCTGAAAGGCGAACGTGTGCACCGGGGAAGGGGATTATTGGGATTGGGCAGATCATTTTTCGAGCATCCATCATGTGGGTGAGATGTGTCAATGCTTACTCAGGGCATTAATCCTCGTTTCTAGTAAAAGCTAAACTACTCGCAGACGGCGTTTTGCTAACGTAACAGAGGAGTACATGTTTCCAAAGCTAGAATAAGCAAACTATTGCTTTAGAACATATAAAGAAACGATAGCCCTATCACCCAGAAGAAAAAACTACTACACGATAAGAATGATGTAACGAGCCGCAAGGAAAGGTGTGCAGTGCAATATACTGAAGTGCCACGAATGTGCCATGCAGAAGGATATGGCGATAGAAGATCAAACATGCGCCTGTCATCTCTGTTGAACGACTCCAATGTGTTTTGTTTAGCCTAAGTTTGGGCATCAAATTCATCTGATACCACGTGGGAAGCGATTACATCAAATGACCGCGAATAACAAACAAGCACGTTGATGCCGCTTCTATGGGTGTGCGTCTACGACAAACTGGGCTTTCAAGATGCGTACCTTCATATCGTATGTTGATTTCTGGCTATGTCTACTTCGGAAGAAGGTGCTGCCTGCTGAAAAGCCTCACAGGTCACACGATATTTACGCACACTGGTACCGAGCTTTGCGTTTGTCCAGCTAGGCAGACCATGTCGACAGCTTAAAGCTTGAGGCCTTCTCTAAACACGTTCCTGGACACAAATATGCAAAGCTTGCGAGACGTATTGCAAAATCTAGGGTGAAACTACATTACGATCTCCATTAAAGTGCCATAATAGGATTGCTTAGTTACATATTGCATACCTGTAAGATAGGTAACTTGCGCGCTATTGACTATTGACTTCTCCTGCATCTAAGACAGAAAGATTTCATTACAAAACGAGTAGCTAAGTAACTTTTCATCTAGTCTACTACTTCTTGAAGAAGCTTGACCGATTCTATAATAAATTGCAATGCATAGTGTAAAAAGATATATACGAAGGAGCAAATTTATTATTGACACAGCAGACATTAATTGGCTTTGCACGAACGGAGCCTTTGCGAGCCGTGTTGGGCAAGCAGACGTCTGCGGCAAAGGATATATCAAAGAATGCCTTGAAAAAGCATAGGCATATTGCCGTCATCAATTCAAAACAGAAATTTTCGACATTATTTGCCTATTACACCATGATTTTGTGCCCTGCATAGGTAATTACTTTTATCAATGGAATTAAATAAATGTTCAAAATTCAACGATTGATACTAGCGCTAGGCATAAAGCCGTCTGCGACCACCGTAAAACGAAGTATATCCACGCCCGGCTTGGGTTATCTAGCCTATTCTTAAGTATAGCAAGTAAACACGTCGCCAGCGCACTATCACAAGAATAATCTATCAAAGCTATCCAGCCACATAAACCTTAACTACCCGCTATCAAAATTCCACTACGCCTTTAATTTAAGTTACTTCTAACCAACTTCTGTTCTAGCGACCGATCTTCTTCCAGGACGATCTAGCTACTTCTTCCAGGACAAAGTCAATTCACAACGATAATTTTCGCTTTTTGTTACTGTGTGTGAAGCGCTGCATCATTAACTTCACTATTTCCCTAATACTGTTGGTCAGTCGACCTTTTTGCTTAGCGCTAAATTGCCTCATGGTTTGAGCCGACCGTTAAAGTCCATCGTCCATGTAATCCAACCAGATTCATCTAAACAGAGGGCAAAAGACAACTGGGCGTCAGTTTGGGCGTGAGCTTCTGCAGGGTACTAAGGGCATCGCCTCTACTACGGTAGCAGTCTGCTAGTCACTTCGCAATATCCTGTCTGTTGTGCTTTCCCCGTGGACGGGAGCGGGTCCCAGCATTGCTCGACTGAGGAAATCCCGGCAATGAACCCGGCAATGTTTACCTGTTTGCCTGCTGCAAGGGACTGATATTAACTACACCAAGCGTCAGCACTCGCGTATTTTACCTTCGCTCAGTCCCTCCGGGAGTGTACAGCCCAGCCGTTGGTTATAGGGGGAGAAAATAGTCCCCTCGGTCATCAGGTACGACGGTTGATCGCCAGCTAGCAAAGGTGGTTGGTCATTCCATATAGGGTTGCTCAAACTGCTGTTCCGCCGGAGTCGGGACTCCACCATACACATATAGAAGTGGGCCTATGCTACGTAAACGGTGGCGTTAACCCCCGTGGTAACGGGATTGCTTGGCAGGCTCGGCTTGCTCAGTAATTGTTGCCGCTTCGATTTCCGCACGCAGACGCTTCGGAGAGAGGTGTCCTTTCAAGGTGCATTAGCGCCTCGATCTTTTCGGCACAGACCTGTGTCCAATTTAACACATAGAAGACACAATGAGGCTTCGCTAAAGACTGCAGCGGGCCTTCAAGTAACAACTGATGTGTATAGATTTTAGGAGTAACACTGCAGGCTTACATGCGCGTAAATTCGCACATGTGCTGTGATTTCCTATGTAGATGCGGCAGACAGCGAGCGACACCAACCGCAGTGAGAGGCCCGTATCTCGTTCAGTCTGTGTAGCTCTTTGGGATGTAGGACACGGTAAAAAGCTCACTGTTGCTATACAAGTTGGTGAGCATCTGAGAACAACAACAACAACAACAACAACAATGTTACTGGTGTAACCTATTCACCAAGGCGTGTTTCTCTGAAATACTTCAGGTATATGTCCTGTTATACGAGGGCACCTGAATATTAGCATCTGTTTTAGTTTGAAGACGCCTTGAAGCGAATTAACGTGTATGATATATGAATATTTTTATGTGCATCAGGCGAAATGTAGAGGTAACCTTGTTATGTTCTGTTACTTTTATATTCAAGCGACATTTTTTATGGGCCTATAAATATTGTTACAGGAAATGCTTTCCGTTAACAGGGCGCCCGCCTGTTCCTCTTATCGCGATCGGATATTAAACAACATGTTTCTTTATAAAGTTTAGTACAGAATGTCATTGGTGCACTTGTCGTCTACTCGAAGAAAACGCGTCGGACGAACAATTAACAGGTAGCATCAATTACACCCATAATTTTCTCTAATTAAGTCGTTACGGGCTTATAACCAATTCAAATATCCCGGTTGAAGAAAAATAAGGATTTTTCCGTATCAGTTGCTTAACAATACTATAGAAAGAAATACAATGAATTGTCGTTTTCCAGTTCAGGTACCGTAAGCAATTACTCTGAGCTTCTTGTCATTAGCAGTCGCCATAGAAAGCAATAATTACTCATTACAGGGTAGAATTATTGTATACATTCCGCCTATTCAAAACATGTAAAGAATCTATACTTACTTATATTTACCCATATACTGACCGATCTAAGACTGCGTGTACTATATCGAACAGTTTCAGAAACTTACGTAATCGTCAACAAGTTATTCCATCGTCGCCAGTCCTTCACTGAATGCATCCTTTTGAAAATCGGCTTGCACTCTTCTTCAAACCATGTGTCGACATCTACGTACAGCTTTTTCGTCGTTGAAACTGCTACCACAGTTTTCCTCGCTCTTCCTTCCTTTACTCTTCGCTTTGTCCGCCTCGTACAGCGAATTGAAACCCGCTTGCGCGTTCGTGCCGCGACACGGCAGAAGAGACCGATGAATACGATGCCGCAAGCCTACTTCGCCAAAGAGCCTGTTTGGCGTTCCCCAAGGTCTTCCTGAGGAACTCGCAGGCAACTCCCTGCGATTTGCACCACCCAGTGCGTCAGTGTCGAGGCAAGTGAACAGCGAGCCTGCGGTGGTGTTCTACCTAATTGGCTTTGGTCCTTAAGAAAAACTGAGAACAAAGCCGTGACGGCATCTTGCTACTTGGCTGCACCGCCACTAGATTGTACCCCGCTCGGTCAGTGCCCGGGTTTCCGTCAACCAGATGCGTCAGCATAACAAAAGCAGAACCCTGCCACCCGTCGCCATCGCCTTTAGCTTCAGGACAGCCCTTGTTCAGGATAAAACACCAACAACAGCAGTGTGGGGATGAGCAGCGGCAGCTGCCCTAACCGCAGGAGACAGCAGCACAAGGTGGAGGCTCAGCTAGCGATACCGGCGAGGGGGACGGGACAGAGTGCCTAGCTTAGAACAGTCAGGGATATCAACTCAGGAGCCACCTTAACTTCATTTATTTAGCCATTCAGACACTCCCGGCGGTTTTGAACTAACGAATCTCTACTTTTCTTCAGCGTATGCGGAAGGCCGGTCGTGGATTTTACCTAAATTTTTAAAAAAGCAAAACGAATTACTCTTATGAAAAGTGTAAGCATACATTTTTTTTTTATAGTTAAATGATGTAAATTGTATAGTGGCTTCTTGTGGTAGTAATTTTATTCGTGGGTATGGTTGGAGATACCACTAAATTTTTGGGAAGCGTTGCGGTTTTAATAAGAAGTAATTTTGGGGTAAAAACAACGAAGATTTTTTTGTAATATTGGCTAAGGAGTTCGCCTCTTTAACGATATGGGCCTAACCAGTATATTACATTGTGGCTTTTTTAACCCTAGAAGTTCAACATGAATCGTTATAAACTTCAACACTTAAATTTTAAGCAGCCTCAACTAGGGGACTACGACTTGAGCTAAGTTAAAGGAAATGTAACAATAGCTCCAAATATGACACCGCAATATTGCATCAGCTGCATAATTACAGCCGCAAGCCCGAAGATGTACACACACAAGTAGATTTCCAAAATACAAAAGGGTCAAATTATTGCTGTGCAGCTGGAGGATTAGAGGACATGGGGAATCCCTCCGAAAGAAAAACTTTTCAAATTGTTTCGCTCTCAGAACTTTTAAGCGTACTGCGTTACTTCCCACAACGTCTGTCCAGTCGTATGAGATACGGTCCTGGCATCAAACGGGAGAAGAAGTCCTATTCTCGTGCACCTCTACCTCAAGTTCCTGCGAGTCTGGCCTCTTCACTTAGCCCCTGACGCGTTCGAGTAGCGATTCGTTTTCTGTTCCAAAAATAGGCTGTTTAGATTAGAACAACACATCTTTTGCACACTTCATTGGCTCAACTGCGCCTGAATTTCTCGGTAAACGCTTTCGAACAAATGAAGAAAATGTCTTCAGAAGGAAGGCCAGCTGTACGTTCCCACAGTAACTTCGATAGCCTGTGAGTCGAGGCGACGATCCAAAAAACAAACGTTATGCAAATGCATGGAACCGCAAGGTATGGATAGACTGATATATGAAATATAGGAATCGCTTTTGGCTGTTCGGTGATTACGGCGCGAAGCGTTGTTTTTTTATGAGATAACAATGATTTGTATTTGGAAAAATCGAGATCGTTCTGCGGAACCTTACCAAAAGGCAATTGAGTCGCGGGACGGAATTCAGAGGTCCGTATTTTTAGACTGCTTAAATGTCGGCCATATAACATGCTGACGAACAAGCGTTTTAAACAGCGCTTGAAATAGACTGCTTCGATCGCTAAACGCATGTAGCAATTAAACAAAATCAACGTTTGCGAAGAACCCGTTGCTACTAGAAGGCATTTTCATACGCTTTCAATTGATGCCGTAAAGTTTGTTGGTTTGAAAGGCTACTGATTTTTTCACTATATCATAGCGTGAAATGACGTAGTTTTTTTTTATTATAAAAAAAAGTGGTATTGGCGCCTTCTCTCTAAGCATCATAGAAATCGGATACTATCCCCAACGTTAAAAGAGTTTGGATACCTATAGTTCTTCAATTTTGAATTGTTTACAGAAAAAACGCAATCCCCTATAAGAAGATCAAAATCCCGGTATCGCAAAAACCGTTTGATGATAGTGCGTGCAATTAAATCGAGAAAAAGATTTCTGATCCTATCAAAGTTCGAGCAATCGGTGCGTCTAAGGTGCAAAGTTTTCGCGTGCTGTCTGTCTAAGATTGTATCGAAACACAAACCAATGATCTAACGATTTTTTTTTACATCTGTGCCATTTTTAATGGTTATACCTTCCCAATACTATGACCATCCAGGAGAAATTTTGAAGCTAAATTATCCGCTGGTTATTTCCGAAATATTTTTTTCTTAATTCACAATAACTCATAGTGCAATAGCAGTTGTCAGCGTCAAGCAATATTGGACGGTATAAACTCGCTCATATATCAAATACGGAATTGAATTTCGGTTTAGCAACAGGCCAGCCCTCAAAAAAAAACGCAAGGGTCGAAAATTAAGAAAGGAGCAAAAAAAATCGAGAAAAATAATTAACCGTTTGCAGCCCACCTGGACGACACAATATGCAGTCAATATTTTCTCCTCTAAAATGGCCGATGACTTCGGTATGAAACGCTCAAACGTGTCAAATGTAGCTTTGTGATACATTTGAATTTATTTTAAAGTCCACCAAGTTCAAATTTTGCTGGAAGTCTTCCGCTTAATCTTGCGGTGGTCTTGCTCGAGTTTTTCAGAAGCCGTGTAAAACTCGGTAATGATGTAGACTGTCGATCTTGGAGAAAACAAGGAAGACTTCATTTTGGTGGGAATTTGTCTAGCGCGTAAAGATTACGTATTGAAAATGGCGCAACGTTGTTCGCCATGGTGCTCGAATGCGTTAGGAGTTACAGCTGAATGCTTGTCCGTTATGACCAATAGTCAAATTTCTTTCTCAACTTTCTCAACATAGATAGCATCGGTTTCGCAGGTAGAACCGGTAGCTATTAATTGTCATTTCTTACGGAAGTAAGTGCGTATCTTCGTCGATGGTAACAGCCTGCTGCATTCCCTACCGTCGTCTACTGCGACGCGCTTTCTCCTAACCGTTTTTATTACACTAACTTTAAGTACACTTCAAGCCGACCCGTACACCTTACCCGAGAACAACTGCACAAGCCTGTGTCGACTTTCTGCTTGTTAACTGGGTCCGCCTTAGCTACGCAAGCCGACAACTTCCTTCGAGAATTGATCAATTGTAGATAAGGACTTGCCGTCGATGACAAATCGAATACATCTCAATCATGAGTATTAACAAGTGAATGTTTAATTCATAAATTCCATCTCACAATAGACGACGTTCTAAAGACTTTCATAGTATTCTGTTTATCTGTAGACTGTGCGGTATATATTTTTTGGAGATTGATATAGTACAATAGTTCTGGCATTTGCAACGGATGATATACATCTGTATTTCATGCTGTTGAGGATTCTGGCTGTTCAGACGAGACTCAGGAGCAGCTTTCAGTACCCTATAAAGTAGATTAAATGGTTACCAGTTATTCCGGATTCGATCGGCTAACACGTTTAGCGGGTTAAAGGTTAAAACAATATTTATCAAATAAATATGATTGGTCCTGAATCCACCTGTAACATTCTTATTTTAACTTTTAGCCTATCCAGCTTTTTTTAGTTATTCAAAAAAGTTACTTTTGTTTTTGAATAAAAATTTCGCATGTACAGTAACCTCCTATATTCGCCTGTAGGCGTCTGTTCTCAATATAAGGCATCTTGAAGTCTCAAGCATCTCCGCCTCTATATGCATTCCTAGCCATAGAACATACGTGGAGTGTAGTCGGAAATATAATCTAAGCGTTTATATTACCGTCTTATCTACAACACGTTTACTACTGCTTGTCAAGGTCGATGGTCACTGCCCAACCACTGAATGTCTGTTCTATCGTAGCCTTTTCACGTTGCTTCGTACCAACATGTTGACCACCAAAACCAATGGGGCAAATCTGCCTTTAGAATACAATGGACCAGATTTAGCAAGATCGAACAAGTACTACTGGCGAGAGAAAAAGCGAAGGCGGAAAGCTGACGGAAACGACGGATTCAGTCCTGTTTGAGGCGACCGTGGCCAAACTCACCCTCAGGCTGTCCGATTCCTGTTTCGTCATCATAGTACGCCCCACAGTCCGGCTTTCGAACGCAAGCCACATTCCCTAACGCTCTCGTTGTCAAAACTCTCCTGACCTCCCAGGCTCCCATGAACGCTTCCTGCAAACGTCTCTCAGCTGCTGAAAGGGTCAGCTTCGATCCAGCACGAGACTGCGGCAGACAAGAGGATCACTGGTACAACAAGGACCAGTCTTCATTGGATTTTGCCTCGCAGGTTTTGCACTGTCATCAACAGACCGCATAGGCTGCGACAAAACAGACCTGATATCAGATAGGCAGATCGGAAGCCGAGTCTTCAGAGTACTCAGAACCCACAGTAGTCAGGTCGTTGGCATATGAGCATGCATCACACGCACTTTGATTTGCAAAGAAAATCAAACCAAAAAAGTAAGATCGTCAAGTGCTCCAGTGATTCATCGCTTAAAAAAGTGAGGTGTAAGCTAGTCTAAGATACAAGCATTATTATGATTTGTTATTCTTTAAGAAAAATACCTAGAGTTGAGGCTGTTACATGCGATGTAAGCAATAACACCTACACAATACCCCACACGTAATCTGGAGAGGTCCCATTGACTTTTGTGCGACCCGTAACAGAAATAAGCCAAACACGTGGGCCTATTGGCAAAACGGAGTGATCGTGGAGTAGCTAAGACTCTATAGAATCCAGAAGTTTAAATGCATCCCTATATATCTGCCCTTATCTGCGATTGAGGCAGTTATTTTAGCCTGGATAATTCGCTAGAATGCTTCTTGGATCCGTTTGGACGCGGACTTTAACCCATAGCAATTAAGTATGTAGAAACTGCCTCATGTATACGAAGCAGTTCACTTCTTACTTGTGTGACACTAAGATGACTAACGGAATGAAGCTACCGGACAAATACAACCTCTCGAAAATACTCTTCTGGCTATGCAACCATCAACACATGTCGAATTATGTGTTCTCTTAAATCGGGCACATTTTTCCGGTGTTATTCGACGCTTGGCAATATCAGGCAAACTAACCAAATTAAACCTTTTCTAACCTTTCCAAGAATAATAATTTTCTTTAAGCAGGCATTGTCTATAATTGAAGCTTATACCCTACCTGACGCTCCCAACTTCCGGCTGATCTTTGCGTTCAATAGAATGCTCTCTTGTTCACTAGCCGACAGCGACTCGGTGGAACGAAACGCATAAAACAGGAACGAACTGTAATTTCCAGCAGCCAACGACAAGAGTAAAAGTGGCAAAGTTAGTTGCTATGGCACAATTACCCTTCGCCGATTACTATCTACCCCAAGTTCTCTCTTTTTTTCTTTCTCGCATGGGAGCCGCCAAGATTCCCCCAAAAAAATTATTTACACGCTTTTGAATTTCGCGCGAAGACTATCTCGCACTTTTTGCTCCTGTCGTCTGCACTTTGGCACATTTGACTCGGTACGTAGAATAGACGGTGTGACGACAGCCATCGCTTCCATTGTAGAGCGGAGAGGGAAAGAAGGTCCAACTGGATAAGTTGGTGATGCTGAAAGTGATAATCTCTCTTTCAGTTTGAGCATAGATGTGATTACCATCCAAATTGGACCTGTTCATTACGTTTGCTAGGCCGTTATGAAGGAAGCCAGTCTGGCTTTTTCAATGCTAGCGATTGTAGAAGGGTGGTGGTGGCAAGCGATGGGGCAGAAAGATTTCCAATGGGCAATTCCAAGAGCTAGTGAATAAAGACCAGCAGAGTTAGAACTCTAAGAGTAAAGCACGTTATTATTTAGTAGATAGATGTAATGAGGCAGATCAAATAGTGGTTAATAGTTTTTGATAATAAGCTTTGGGCAACATGGAAAAATGAATGCATTCTTTTAAAAAGCTTTAAGAACGTATACGTGTTGGATTCACGGAGTGGAATATTTTGAGATTATTCGCAATTGATTGTGGCCTAGAGTAATTAAATTACCGGGTTTACAACGAGAGAAAAAAAACTGTTACTTATAAAATTTATAGTTCTCATGTAAATAACTTTGTGTACTTCGTTTATCCTTGCCAACGGTAAGGGTTCTCCATACCAGAGAAAGTCAGCCAGTCAACACATTACAAAAAGATATTTTATCCTGGACACACGCTACATTACACATACGTATCGTATCCACATACGAAGGATTGCGATTTCCAACCTGGCCAAGCGCCTTAGGTGCACTCTAGAGCACCCTTATCGACGTTTGAAAAAAAATCCTCCCTTTTCTGTTTTTCGCCTTGGGTCTCACTAATTATCGTATTCCATAAAGATCTATATATATATATATATATATATGTATTTTACGTTACGCGTCTTTGTCGCAGCTATTGAATCACATTGGAACCGATGAAAAACTATTCATTAATGGTGATGCATAATCCTCTAGGGCATGTGCGAAGGCTGCTCGCTAAGAAGGGTGAACCACACCAATAAGCACAACTGCCACTGCAATTATTACGGTTATAGGTAAAGAAGATATTCGAAATTGACACTTATATTGCACGACGTGAACCTGTACGTCTTATACGTACTTATACATGCAGAGAGATAAGTACTTAGATGCAAAGTCATCGAAGGGTCTGCTATCTACTTTACCAATAGAAAGTTATGGACGATATTTGTTTTCATTATATGAGAACATTCCCTATCGATGGGATTGTATATGCAATGTAGTGGATTAGAGGTAGCCATCCTAGGCCTGGTCGCCTAGAAGAACTTTCACTGGACACCATCGTAGACGTGACATATTGTTCAGGTCGTGTGCAACAAATGACCTGGATCCCTTGGGCAAGTAACTAGATGGGTACGTCGTTACCGATGCCGTTGGAGAGCCTCAGGGAGAACGACAACAGCAATTCGAGCTCCAACCCGTCTTATAACTCAACTTAATTAGTTTGATACATACGTCTTCCTTGCCTTAGTTTTCTGGGTATCAATGAACAACTAAAAATTTATAAGCCAAATAGAACTGCTATTTTCTGTGAACTTTCCAATTGTTTACTCATATAGACATTCCTTCGTAAAGCCCTTATTCTCATTATCAACCTGTCTTAAGACCATTCCTTTTCAATTCTCTGCTTTTGCTTTTCGTTACCCTTTAGCTGAACTCATTTAACCAAATGTATAGCAAGCCCCAGTTAATTTCTCAGAAAAAAACCACCGCAGCTAACTACAGCCGATACGTATTTTTTTTCATAAACTATTCTTGCTATTAGCATGATTCGGATCTATTTGCGGAACAGCTTGTTTGCCATGCTTCATCATCATTGTAATCATAAGCATAGTTGTCAATTTACCACTTCGCACACTCTGCGGGATTACTAGTTCCCCCATCCGATTCCTTCAGTGCGGTGCCTCACAGCTCCCTCTGTTCCCTTCCTGCCTTTGCTCTATGTATCCCATATTCGGGCGGTCGAATTGCGCTGTCCAATCGGCCCCGTCGGCGCACCGGGCCATCGAAGTCACTGTTCCCAATGAGCCCTACTCGTCAACGACCATTAGCCTGTTAGTCTAGCTTAGTGGCAGCCCAAGCTTTTGCGCCTTTGGTCCCCCGGTGGGTTATTGGTGTCTCGTTGGCGATAATGCCCAACAAGACGATAACGAGTGCCGACACAGCAGCATCATTGGTAGAAGCCCATCGTCAATATCTCATTGCTACTAGCATTAGCGTCACCATTGGCGTCATGGCTAGCTCTCATCATCACTGTCATAAGCCATATTGTCAAAGAACATCGTCGCCTTTAGTGCGACGTCGGCCGAGACGCTCCTGTATAAGTACCTGCCTTTGCGTCACCCACGGTGGCGAGCGACGCGCCTACTTTGTATCGGCTACCTTTGCCGCTGCTGACGCCACGGTTGGGGCCACCGCAAGAACTCTACCATTTCCTCATTTTGTCCCGATTTTCGCTCTCTTTTTGTCACGAGCCCGCACACGGAGACACACAACCTACACATGGACAGACACAAAGACTAAACCTCTTTCCTTCCTACACTCGCTCAGTTCCCAACGATCTTAGCACTCCGTTTGCTTGAGCGGCTCTTACTGGGCTCATCAACCGGACGCCATAATAGACGAAAGGGAGAGAGAAGTCGACGCATAGAGGCTTTTTGCCGCTTCGGTCTACCGTTGGACTAGGTGTAGTAGCCTGGGACGCTCCTTCCGAACATGAATAGGGCATCGAACAGACTGGTGCAGACTGCATAAAACGGAGCAGCCGCAGGCAACGGCGAGCAACTCCCTCCGAACTCGCCGAGGATTTGGGACCGACCCCAGACGGTACGCCAAGATTGAGTGCTTCTTTCTTTCTGTATCTGACCTCCTTTTTCCTGTTTTCTTTTGGAGAAGGGAAAGCTGAAGAACACACGGGGCCGCGAAGGCAAGCTCCGTTTGGATGGTGAGGCCAACAAATGCCTCTAGACGGAGTCGGGCACAACCGGTTGTCTTCTGGGTGTTTAGCGACAATATAGGGTACTATGGGTGAGGAGTAAAATATACACTCTCCGAACAGTGGGATGAGGCAGTAACCTCTTTGCTAAATGGACTCACGCCTCGGAGCGCCTGTCTCACGCCACCTGAGTCATCCGGTCGAATGAAGATGTGCGAGAAAAATAGAGAGGGTCAGACAGAGTTCTGATAGGAGAATGAAACCGTCCTGCATAAGATCTGTGTGTATGTTACAGCCAAAAAGCAACTATTAACGGGCGTGATAAAGGTAACAGTAGTAATATCAAAAAGCAGAAAGTAGCTCAGCTAAACAAATGTGGTTTGGCATCACCCGTCGTCATACGCTTCTTGCTCGTAAAGATTAGCCATCTTGAAAGCTATCGGCTGGACAACGCGTCGCTGAATCCAGTAAAATGATTATCATTAGTAGTTGTAAGAGTGGACAATGCAATCGTTGCCCAGTGCGATACTCGTTATCTGAAGGTGTATCCAGGGGACATACAGCAGGTCCCTAGAGTATAATTGAGAGCCGTATATAATGTCACATTGTAATAAGAAATTTGAATAGAACAGTATGATGAGTAGATGATAATGGCTACGGGTAGTGCAGCAGTTCGGTCTTCAATCTACGGTACATCAACGAAAAATCACGGTACACCACTTGTTCGAATGTGTATATGTGGCCGAGTTGTGTATATGTATACCTTTGTGTTATATAACTGTATGTTATATAGCAGTTCCGTGCATTGTATGATATGTAAATGTATCGTAGTAGTAATTGTTCAGTTGATCTGCCATTAAGAGAAAGTTAAATACGTCGTTTGAGAAAATTGATTTTTCCCATCTGAACGCCTGTCTTTCACCAATACAGGTTAACAAAAACGGTCTGTACAAGCTGCCTTCTAGCCGATAGAAAAAAACGAGCTAAGCACTCTATCAGAAAAGGAAGTTAAAATGTAACTCCGTTTTTGCATGAAACGCACAAGTTTAGAATTGTACCTTCCACTTTATAGATAAATATTGCCTTTTGAAGACACAATTTCGAATATTGATGTAATGGTCCACGCTGCTCGACCGATGCTGCATCGTTGCCAGCTTCTAAGCAGAACTTAGACCAACTCAGAAAGATATTTTCAGTGATCTCAAAAACATGATTGAGCTCTAAAACCCGTTAAATAACCTGACGGGCTCAATTCCATATTTAGCAGGAAATGCCGTTCCATTAAGTAAAGGTTAATTTTCATCAGCCCGTATTACATATAATACCTATGCTATCAACAAGGTTATGTGGGATGTATATTAATAAAAAAAAAGAACTAGTCGTGCGAAGTATCCTATAAAAACGCTGCTTCTTTTCAAAGCTGCTGAATAAGCAGCAATTTCCAATAGTAGATCGCGCCTCTCGACGATGCCGATCAACTATTGGACCGGCTATAGCCTGCAATGTACTCACAAGATGATAGCGTTTTGCTGCGATCCTTAGCGGTACTCGCGCAAGAGGATCGAACCGGTAAAAGCATTAAATACTCTTTCCTTTTCTAACATAAATTAGAAACGGCAGCGACCTGAGGTCTGAGCGCACCTCCATTTGTATGTACGAATGTCTCTGACACGATCAAGCACATAGATATTAAGTCAGAAATGAGTCTATATCAGACGAAACGGGCGAACAAGCGACTACCTATTCTAGCTACACGAAACTGCTATCGGCCAGTGGCATGCCAGCCTGCGTCGGACACGTCAGAATAGATCTTGAAGAAACGATGACACTTTATGGCCCCTCTGTGCATGGGCGAAATTGGGCGGTGCTATGTGTCTTTCGGGCCAATAGCGGGAAAGCCACTCGCCTGCGTCCTTCTCGGTACTTAGTAAGTCGGATGGAAAAGACTTTTTGGGCAACCGGTCGCCTGCTGGCCATAGACTAATCCGTGGGTCGAATGTTTGTTTCAAGGTGTCCATGTGTCGATGTGTGTTCTAGAAGACCCATGTGTAAGTGGTGGGAGTCGGGGGTTTGTGCAAAGTCACTTTTCCACCACTCCACATTGGGGTTTCTCTATCCGCTTAGCTGACTTGTACATAGGGGGCCAAACGCTGCCGCTCAGAGGTAAAGCATAGTGAAGAAACAATAGGTTATACTGCTGTTAGTCCCAGTGGTCATATGAAGGGCTGCGGCAAGCTCCTCTAAACTCATGGAAGCTAAAATCCACTTCGAGCGTGCGACGAGTATCGTACAAATGTTCTTAGAAGAGTGTCTTTATTCTCTTATATTTTTAAAGTAAACTCTTCCTAAAACAGAGTTATGTGTTAGTCATGAACTCTTAGTACTTTCATCATTAAAGTTAAATTCAAGAGCACATATATATAACTGTACATTCGGGATATATAGTTTATGACAGTATAAGATTATTATTTATCAGGTTATAATATTTCAATAAAACTGAAGTTTGTTATAAAAAACAATAAGTAGATCAACAGAAAAGACACTTAAGGAAAGGTTTAAATTGTCTGGTTGTTACTAAGATCTCAAATATAAAATCGATACCGATTTCAACGGCTATAAACTATCGAGAGAACGCATACTTTTTAAAATATACCGATAATTACAAATTGAAGGATTGAAGAAATTAACGGAATGATGCGTTTCTGGCACATCCTTCGTACGATGTTCTATCGCGCGATATAAATTTATTGAGATGCCAAGTAGTAATTAACGTAGCGTTTCTTGATTTGCAGCTGGTATATGCTTATAGGTTGTGTTGACAGCCTCGAATGCGGCTGGTCAAAACCGCAGCCGTTCGGAACAGTTTTCTCTTAACTCCCTATATAAGGACCTTCCTGCGTTCGTAAGGCAGGCGGACGGTAGGCTCTGCGCGACGTGATTCGATTTCTCAGGAAAAGAAATATTGCGCCGTTCTTCACCACCATCTACCCGTCCTTGCCAACGAGTCAACGGACTCGACGCGATACACGGCGTTCGCAGGGCCCGCGTCTATGGAATGATTTCAATATTTGAGATGGCCGCCTTCGACCGATCCGCTCCTCGCTGTTGCCCCGCTCCCTGGGGCTGCCGCCGGAGACCTGAATCCGGCCACAGCCCGAGGCTTTAAAGCTATCTATCTGTCGATCCCTCAACCATTCTAGCGTCACAAGAAAAAATGCACGGCACCACCATTGGCGAAACCGGACGGAGGCTTAAAAACGCAAGTTTGAGTTTGCTAACATTCAAAAAAGATTGACCAAACTAAGCATCAGTACAAGCCTGATGCAGCCGACGATGCTCGAGATATTCTTCATATCAGCTGTTGAACTTCACGATAAGGTTTCGGTGAATTCAACATGTCGAAGGCGGCCTTTACCGGAACTTAACAGGAGAAGCTTCCGTGACTGAAACATTACAAGGAGAATTTTGATCGACAATATAAGACTAACGAAAAGTGAAGGAGGCTGCGTCACTGGATCTATACCGTTCATATATTTTAATCCGAATTTCTGTTGTAGTTGCTTGTTGTGATCTTTGACATCCTCTTACAGTGTCAAGACATTATATTTTATAATTATAAAAATGATTTTTAATACTATAAGTGATATTTATTGTGAGTATAATTTAATGCACAGCTGCGAAACGCGAGCAAAAAAAACGATTAAATAATAACAGCAAGGCGAAAACAGGCAGGTGAACAGTCGAAGGAGCGTACAACACTGCAAACTGAACTTGCGACACTGTTCAAGATCCGGTAAAGCTTAGATTTTCACTACACGCTACAAGCGGAATCTATACGACCATACTTCCCTGCAACTTTGCCCAGGCCAGGTTACATCGCGTCGTTATTCCAACGGCATAAACATAGGGGTGGGGTAGGTCGTGAGACCTGCCATCTCTCTCGTGTTGGTCTCATCCTCATTTGATCTAACAGAGGCTCTTCGAGTGACTGGCATATCGATGAACTCCAGTAAACTCCATTGCCTTCTACAGTCGGTTCAATCGGTTTCCACTCGTAAATCGGCTAAGCGGCATAGGCTTTAGCACGTGCCCCAGCCGTCGACCAGTGGTGGCAAAATTGCGCATCGGGTGCAGTATGCCAACTTGAAAATGTAGCGTATTCAGGGTAATCAAAAAAAAAAAAAAAAAAAGTCGTCGCTGCGCTATTGGACTTTAGCTAATGAAAAAAAAAAATGTGAGAATTGAGTGCAAATTTAATCCTTCTACATTCGTTTATATACGTTCTGCAATATTCCACAGACTATTTTCTCACTAAAATAGTTATTTATGGTGCACTATAATATAATAAGTTTCGTATTTTTAGATAATTCATTAAGTCAATTGGTTCAATGTTAGGCGCAACGTGGATTCTAGTTCGTGCACAGCAACCTTCTCCATTACCCTGTATGTCCCGCAGTGCAGCGTTCTTTTCTATGCTTACCTAACGTACGATCTCGGTATACCTGATATAAATAGATTTAGCCATATATACCAGTTAGCTGCCATGCAATTAGGGTGGCTTAAGAGTGCTCAATATTCAATAGCCAAACGAGGGACCCTACGTGTTTGTAGGTATACCCCAGCATCAAGTGCATAACGCTAAATGTTCAGGATTTATGATCCGGCCGAATCGTAGATGGTACACAAGGCTAGACACATCGATTGGAGGGGTATCTAGTTTTTTTAACAGCTCGGGTTTAGGTTTCCTAATTGCACAGAGCAATATGGCTGAAATCTAACTTTATATGTCTACATCTATGTCATAGTGCATAGACAGAGTTACGAAGGACTACAAATGTAGCCGCGAACGATTGCTTAGTTCCGTCAAAGTCAGAGGGCGATCGTACAAGATCTATGGCTTCTTGACAATTTGTCGTTTTTGCTGCATTTTAATAGCAAAGGTGAATATCAAAAGACATCAGATTTCCTGTACTTAAAATATTAATAAAACTAAGTAAAATTTGACAAACTCTAAATATAGTAAATGAGAAGCAGTTTGTGATAAATTAAAAAAAAGGTGCATCAAAGTTTGCATCTGCAATTTCCACTCTTAACCTAGTTTTTCGCTGCTTTCCCCACATTGTGCTGCCCGTACGCCATTATGCTAGTTTACTCGAAGACAAGTACATGCTCAATGCTTGTTGTTCTACACACAATGCTATAAATACGCCTGGGTTGGCATCACCATGGCTGACTGTATCCCATAGACATAAGAACAGTACTGTTACCACAAGGACTTGCCGAGCGTCAACTGCAGCCTCCTAACGCCCGTACACCCCCGGGAATGTCGCAAGCTTCTGTCTGTCGTAGGCTTCCTCCTGATTCTTGACAATCTTCATGGCTATCCATTCCCCCTAAGGCAGCAATCAAGATACGACGACGACGCCCCTTCGCATCGCACAGCTATAGCCTGCTTAGACTTGCTATGAGCTCTCCCAGAGGTCTGGCGAGAGGTTCTGCAGGGAGCATTACCCGGAAGAAGTTGCTTGTCGGCCCAGACGCAAGTTAGAGGCACTGGACAAAGATCCAACGCAACGCGTCCAGCAACCTCGTCGTCTCACTAGCTGGGAACAGTCGCTTGCGAGAAGGATCTGCTGGCCCCGAGTTCTGCGACCGTTGCGGGTATGGAGGCGGCTCAGACCGGGCAGATGGAGCATTAACCCGCCTGGCCGACGCGGGTGAAGAGAGAAGCTGAAAAAAAACGCCAAAACACAGGGTGGAATAGTGTTCGTGCAGTGTTCCACTTTGTGGGTTCGACCCACTAAGGGTCGGTCGGCTGTACCAACATCATACAGCTACGGCAACGACAGCCACGGCGAGGACTCACTGTTGCTTTCTCTTTTTTCTGTTCTTCTGTGACTGCTCTCGTCCAGACGACGCTGCTCTATCCCGTCTAGAGCAACAGTACAGTACAGGACGGCGGCCACGACGAAGGGACACAGAGGAGCCAGATACGTATCGTTCTAACTGAGCAGGCGGTAGGCGGTGGTAGTGGGCGAACTAAGGTCGTTGACGCGATGTTGTGACCACGATGAAAAATGGACTCGGATTTACTTCCCACGGCCGCGGATCCTCATTCTTGTCGTCGTCCTTTTGCCGACACTGCCGCTGCCTTCGCGTCGAGTTCCTCTTCACCGAGTCCTCACGTTGTCTTGCACAGGCCAATTGCGCTGCTCGCGGCTGTTAACGTTCGTTGCAGCTGTTCTTGTCATAAGGGATGAATGTCATGAGATGGATCGAGGCAGTTTCAGTATCTCGTCGAATTGTAGATGGTTGAGGCCTTCGCCATGATAGCACAGCAGATACAATCATAGTAATAATTGAAATAGTGCTACGGGTCGTTAGGTGTGTGCGAAAACTGGAATATGGGGAAAGTTTTACGTTCAGTATTGAGTTCTATGATCCGACTCCGTGGAGGTAATTGTTGTTTGTAGAATGTGCTAGGATTGTATTGAATTGTATGATGGCCGCTAACAGTTCGCACCGATTAGGAAGGAAACAAAGTATCGCCGGAGGAGCGTGAATGGAGTAAAGCAAGACTATTAACGTCAATATGATTTTTTGCCTTTTGAAATTATCTGGAAGTAACACAACGATGTAACTTCCTAAAACTTAAAAAATAACCCGACAACAGGAAAAAATATGACCTTACCAAATGTGATCAAGCCACATCAAATCTCGATATGACACATCTCATGTTTGCACGCAGGCGAAGAATATATTGTATCGTAGATAACGTTTTTAATGTTTAGTCCTATTTATCAGTTTTGTTTTTTTTTTTTTAATTTATTTCTTAGTAAGTCGTAGTTTCGGCTGTTCTTCAAAGCGTTTTTCTTTTATTGTAATGAGAATGATCCGGATTTTTCTCAAAATAACAATATATATATATATATATATATAAAGAGATTTTTATCAAAACAGAAGCCGTGCACTAATGCAGTTATTATTCTAATTTAATTTTTAACAAAGTGTACAAGAAGTTAAGATATTATAGAAGTTGGTATTATTAGATTTGACGATGGTGATGGCGCAATGCATTGTCGTTTTTTTTCTTTTCTTGTCTTTCGGTTTTACGAGGTAGCTTCCCTAGCTCAAGGTAAAAGAAAATAAACATAAGAGACGATTCGATAAAAATGTTTTTCACGACAGGTATTTGTTAGCCGTCCATCTGTGTCTGTTTTGTAAACTTCAAAGCCGTGCAACTTGTACAGATATTCAAAGTTATTAATAGACATGTGTTTATGTTCAGGTAGTCTGCTTAATATACTGCATAATTATTTACAAGATAATATAGCTAAATTTCGTACAAAATGCACAATAATTTACTGATAAAAGAAATAAACACTCTATGATATTGGTAGTTTGGAGGATGTCGACTTCGAAGGTAAATGAGGTTCTCTGTCATCAGTTTTTAATTTTCAACAGTCATCTTTCTCAGATAGGGTTGCTTTATAACGCGGACCATTCATGCGCTTCAAACCGTTCTAGGTAGGTAGTTCAAAGTAGCTAACAATGTTCTATATATAATCTATTTGAGTATTTGTCCCAAACTATGTTACTACTAGAAAACTTAGAAATTTCACTATAAAAAACAAATAACCTAAAAAATCCACCAACGTAGGCATCTTTAAACATACATGTCCTAAATGTAGGTACAAACATCAATATTTACTCTCTTCATTACGCGACCACGAAATATGTGTGTTTCCGAATATTGTTACTAGCAGCGTTTAGAACTAGTGTCAATGCAGGATTTCCTTTACGCAGCAGCCGTCGTCGGACACGGTTGTTTTTCTCTAAATTACTTAAGAAATTATTTTCCCAATATATTTAACATAAACAAGTTAGTGGAATTAAATATTCAAAGATAAAATTATGTCCTGATTTCATATGGCCTATCGAAACTCGGACAAGAACACAAAGTTTTTCAAATGTCCCTCACCTGCTATGAAAATACGAGTTATTGAAAAACGTCGTATAAACGCTTTACGAAATACATCTTTGTTCTCTTCTGTTAGAAATAAACCTATTCAAATATGGCAGCAAGACGCACAGTTTGAACTATACCAAATCACAATCGCGTCTGAAAGAAACATGACGATAATGATCGGTTATCTCTACGCTTAACCTGGACATGAACATGATGGTACCTCGTGATCGTTTTGAGTTAGTATGTTAAATTGCAACTATTTTAGAGGCTGCTTTTGGTCACAAAAACTGCACGGAATAGTTAACTCATAGCCAGTTAAAGGTCTAGGTTTCCAACCTTAAGCAAACAGAGCAAATATCTATAAGAACCTGCTCGCCGTTCGCTAAGGTGGGTTTTTGCATACGAAACCAATTCCCTCCGCGAGACCACTAACCCGACGAAACAGACGCCTCTTATTTCGGTTGGCAAGACGACACTTGTAAATTCATTGTAATTTTGTGTTCTTGTCGTTTTCGTCGATTTCGTGTCGGTTTCGTGTAAAAGACGAAAATTCGCGGTATACGTTTGGATGCTCTTCCCGTCGCATCGCACCTCATACGTGGCTTGAAGTTGGAGACACTTCACATGCTGGCAGCTGCGAAGTACAACGGACTCGTGTTTATCGGTGCGTACACTACCTATGTGAGCCGCTTGACGTACCGCAGAATCAAAGAGTTCCTATAGAGCTAAGCGTGCAAGCCGCTTGCCGCTTGAACGAGCGTGTCGCCTCCTAAAATCCGAGGAATTCGCTTAGCTAAGGGGGTGAGTTATAAGATGGGAGTAGAACAAGAGGCTCGCTTGTTTCTATTGTTCCACTACCCCTCTCTGTCGACGTTGATCTGCCTCGAGGTGATCTGAAGTTTCTCTGAACCACCTTGAGAAGCTGCAGTATTCGTGGCTCGTACTCATTTTGTTGATGATACGCCTATTCCGTTTCCACTTCCGAGGGATTCGTGACGTATAGTGACGGTGAGGGGATGTCCACTTACAGCTGCTGCTAAGCAAGTACAAGACGCCTCTTAATAAAAATTACCGTCACGACCATGAAGGTCGCAAGTTAGACGTAGGTTGCGAGATGTTCTACCAGCTTGTCCACTGTGTTTAGTCTTCAGAATTTGGCCACGAATAGTAGTCGGCTGAACGCCGCACTCCGAACCACATCAATAACCAAACAGAATTTGTAATTCGTGATTGTCCACGCAACACGAAGCAAAAGACTTTTGTGTTTTTATTAGTGTTTCACCTAAGAGGCCCCTTTACGAAAGCGAGAGCCCAACCCTGGTCATTCACGCCAACGCGAATAACTCGCAAGGGGCAGATAATGTATGGAGATGATCGGTTGATTACCATGTCGTCGTCGTCGTCGTCGTCGTCGTCGTTGTTGTTGTCGTCGTCGTCGTCGTCGTCGTCGTCGCGTTCACTTTTTCTTTCAAATATAAAGCTTCCCACAGTGAGAAACATCTTTTTCACGACTTCGCACTCAATGGTGTTCATGGCACGAGCCACAAACCAGCATAAATAAGAAGACCACCCGTCTTTGGGACTCTTCTGGGAGTGTAAATCACCTCTGAGAATCATGTATGGCTAAGAGCTGTAGCAGTGCGTATCAGCAGGTCACTTTGTATTTTCAACGTATTTATGCACTACAAAATGTTTTCGATGACCAGGTCTCGATAGAAACAGCGATAGGCGGTCAACTTACAAATTTTCGATGAACACCCATTTTTAGCGGAAAGATTGGTTACACAACGACCAACCTTATCACGGCAATAATTTCGGTAATCATGACATCTTTTCTGTCGAATTTATTGATGTCCGTGCTATTCGATCCTGTAATTTACCGATACATTTTTGGCTTTTTAGTTTACGTTTGCATAAGAGGAAAGCTAAGCAGTAAAAGAGGACAAAAAACTATCCCCAACGTGTGTGCAAATGGTTTTTTTTCTCATGATTTTTACTGTCTTAGTCGTTATTGCTTAATCGTCGCTTCGTATGTTTCTGTTCTCATGAACTGTCGCAATGAAATGTACACTAAACACCTAAATATCGGTGTAGCAAACATACACTCCTATAAGGGCTTGACCGAACCTTATTTTATGTAGGTTTCATATCACACAGGTGTTCGTGCTGCGTAACGTATTCCCACCATATCAACTCCATTCTACCTGTTGTCTGATACAGCGCCTATCTAACGCTATTAGGTTAGCTCGCTGCTATGGAATAACGTGATCATGATAGGTCAGCCGGCAGCCAGTACTGGCGAGTGACTTAGGGCCGCTTTCTGTCGAAGGCAAGCCTAAGAACCTGCCATTGAACGTAACGGATTTCTGCTGTTTGTACGGTATCAGCAGTCGCTAGTAATGCTAATAACGGTGGCAGCGACGGTATTTGCTGACGATACAGTAGTAACTTAGTTCACACGGCGGATGTAACCCTCTTCTAGCCTCGCCTTAGCGCGACAAGCCTGCATTCTCCACTGGTTGTCTAGCGCGCAGGTACCAGTTTTTCGAAGCACTCACCTACTCAGTGTCGTTTCGTCTGTTAGAGCATTGCGCTACATACGACCGTACAGGGCTTACCTCATTCCACGTCGAACATAGAGAGAGAAAATCGAAAGGGGCTGTCCTTTACACACTTGTTAAGCTTGCGGCGCGTAATTTAAGCAGGCGGCATGTAGTAGGCGGCTGGGACAATACTAGGCACCGCCACGTCCTCGGAAATCACGTTTTCTACCGGGTGGCATTTCTGTTACAGGTTGGCCGTTCTTCTGACCTGTTTCAAGAGACCATTTGCTCTTCTCCGTCTAGCCTTCCTTTTTGTTTTAAGATACTTGCGCCTCTACTTCCAACTCTCGGCGTCAGTGACGGCTACCGGTCAAAGCAGCACGAAACAACGGGGATATTCGTATAGGAACAGGCCAGCAGAAAACGTAGGCAGAACAAAACGACAGCAGCGCAGAAGGTGGCGGCGGTAACGGCAACGTGGGTAGACATGTGTATGCAAAGAAACAAAGAACTAGATAGGGATTGCTATTCAGTTGGTATTAAAGCGCGGTTCCACCGAGCTCAGTAGTACTGGAGATATCGGCCACGTGCTAGGGGCTACGGTAGACACAGAGAGTCAGATTTAACGGACCGTCCGAGGCAGCGACTCATTTGTATAAACAGAATATCATTCCGCTTTTTCCTGACTGCGTCGGCTGTCTGCTTTCCTTTCTCATTTTTGGTTTGGGCTTGGGTTACCACCCAACGTAACGTTCATGTTGTCACACTATCGTGAGACCGTGTGTGCGTATGCTGTCTGAATCAGTAGGACCCCTCCAAGGGACTTTTTCCAAGATCAGTCTACGAGGTCGTTTGTCCCTTCCCCCGATCCCTATAGTGTGTCCTTTTCTCGTTCAGCCCATTTGGTCTCCTTGGTAACGTCTCCGTTGCTCTTTGACCTACTCGCGAAGCGATTACACCGTGCACCTACTAGAATGGAGCTGTGGGCTTCCTCCGCCTGCGCGGCTATTCTACGAAAAGAGACGAAGTAAAGACTGAAGAAACGAGAAACAGTGAGGAAGAAAATGCGGCTGACCGAGAGAGAGGCAGAGAGGGAAACTGGTAGAAAAGGCAGGGTGAAACAAAAGTGTCCTTCTTGCCTCTAATACTTCGGCGCAGTAGCTTTCGTCTGAATAGTGAGCGAGTTCATATAAAACACAAGAAGCTGCAGACGATGAGCTAGACTTGACATCATGCAGCTGAAGTCGGGGGCAGGTAGGTAACGTCGGATAAGGCAAGGGCTAGCGAGCTCTGGGGAGTCTCAAGCTCTAGGGAGGAGTGAACGAGGGGCGGATGAGGGAGGACTTCCCTTTGCAAGAATGAGAAAAGCGCCTTCGTGTCTGCATGGTGAATCTATCTCGCGCCTCTATCTAACGCAATCTCTCTGGTACTCTTTTTCTCTTCATGGGCAAATCACCTACGTAGAGATCGCCTCCCTTGTCCGGCTGACCTGTTTCAGCAACGCTAGGTTACTGGTAGGTCGTTTCGGTGCGGTCCGGCCATTTGTAGAAGCACCAGCAGCAGCAACTAGTTCAACAGCCTGAACAACGGTCCGTAGATTCGGCTAGAGCACTGGCAGCAGCTAGTAGACCTTCAGCAGCGCTGGTCTTAGCGCTCGCCATGTGGCACGAGGTAACGAAGTCTGCGGCAGCGTGCGAGTCACTAACGGTATACGTCTAGTTGTCTCAAGTAGATATCACTATGAGACGACGACCGTATCCAATTGAGGCCCTTTGTATAAAGCGTAGGTTATAGCGAAATACAGCCAGTCAGTGTCGTTAAGGAGAACGAAGCAAAAAAAGTGGTGGTATTGTTTTAAAAAAGTCTAATTTTTTTTTTGGTCGTTTTGTATTTTTCCCCCTTTGTAATAAAATGGTATTTTGTTTTAGTTACGTTAGTGAAAAAGTAACGCATGAAATGTTCTATTCCCTCAAAGGGACCTTAGGAAAATGAAAATGTTCACTTATCAATTAAAGATAATGCAAAAGCAGACTAAGCTTAAAATGGAAATCAAATCTTGTTCACCGGGTCGTTACTATATATATTCAGAAGAACGTTTGACCACATTATAAAACAAACGGTACAACGCTTCACGCTTCGTCATATAAAAATGCAGTTAGAAATTATTATACGTGCAACATAATAAATCCGCTCAAACAATCACAGCAGCAAGCAGCCATCGCAGGATGCTGGTTTGGGCCAAAAGCCCACATATAAGCTGCGCGTTTATTAATTCAAACTATGGACCCGATGAGAAAACAACCGGTCACTCGGTTAAAAGGTTTACAGACAAGTTGGGTTATTATGTATAAGTTCTATTTGTAACTGTGAAATGTGTAGCGGAACGTTCGTGTTAAATAATCCTAGTTAAACTATTGACAGGCGCTACGCAATGGATCTAGTGGTGAACAGCGCCACCAAGCGAAGCGAGGCGTAATGAGCCGGTTAAAAGTAATCTAGTTGTTGTATTTCATTAGCACCTATTACGTAGGGCAGTAGGGCCTTGAATCACCTGAATAGCTCTGACTGCCATACTCAGAGTCTCAACCACAAAGATTATAACATACGTTCAGTCTATTCGTGTTATGATTCGCCATATCTTGCCACTTCCCGATAATTGTTCCGTTATTTTTGCTAAACAACGGATTGCGTAAGTTATCAGTAAAGCTTTATTTGGCGACAGGTTCAACCATAAGGTTAACTTTTCAAGTCCGGCTATTGTCCTGCAAGTATCTCTATCTAGTTATCGATTGATATCTAACTTTTGTTGACAAGCTGGTTCACCACATGTCCTAGCAGCGCATTAAACATGTAAATTGTCTCGAGTCGTGCGGCAAATGACGCCGTCAGGCCACTCTCCAAGTCGCTAAAAAAGCCTATTAAGGATTGTTGCAGTAGGCGATGAAATGCTTGCCATCATGCTGAAGTAGGTAATCAGTAATCGATAATGGGTGTTATCGACATAACTTTCGCTGTCGATGTTTCCGCGGTCAAAGTTACTGTCAGCGAAATTCGATTGAAGCTTTCTAAATGGTAAACTCTTCACATTTGATCTTCCGCTAATTCAGGGGTTCAGGTAGATGGTAACCCTATAAAGAAGCTCCCGGCGCTCACAGCAAATCTCTCCTGAAATCCTAGACAGAGTTAAGTGTAAAGGTCTCTCCTTAGAAGTTTAAACTGGGTCATCCTTCTAAATATTCTCTAAAAGGAAACTAACTAAGTACAGAGATTTCGAAAAAATACAACACGCCTCCTTTTTTTTTTTTAATTCCTCTGGCAACTCGGAGACCAGCATTTCAAACAGAATATGAACTGGAGCTTCATTATATCTTTTTCCGGAAAGATAAACCAGGAGGGAATCACTTGTTTCATATTCTAAACAAATACGCCGAATTTCCCGTCTGGTGCTGCTGCTACAATTGATATTATCGTAATTTCACAATCATAAAACGTGACACGACCAAGGGGGGCATTTAATATTTACAGCCAAATACGCTATACCTTCATCATTACAGAGGCAAAGTGAATTTAAATCTTTCTGTGACCAGTATTAAATCATTCCTTAGTCTCTTAAAAACTAAGATCTGTTACCTACTATTGGTAAAAAGATGTAACTTTATAAAACACTGATCATAAGCAAAATTGGCTTTTTTTTTTTGTCGCAGTGCAAATAGGCGGTTTCCCACCTTCCATGTAGGTAGGTCCCTTTGCTTTGCAACGTATATATGAATAAAGCCGAGAGAGATAAAAAAAAGAGAGAGAGCGACAAGAAAAATTAAGGCAGGAAATCAAAAAATTATATTGAACAACGCAATTTATTCATCCCAATTAAACTACATGACAGTGTAACTAGTTTTTTTAGCATAAAAATGTGTAACTACTAGTTTATAAAAAAACACACTGAGGATTTGGTATAGTTTATGTATTAACTCATTGATATACTAACATTATTACTTGAACATTAAGTTGTATCCAAGGTAAAATAGATGACTTTTCATCTGTGAATTTATATAGAAATATTTCTATGCAAGCGGTTTCCGTGAGGTAGCCAACATCCCAATTCCCAGCGTTCGGCGCCGGTCTGGCCAATGGCGAGTCTTGAGTTCATGCCAGCCCACGCCTTGGACACGCAATGAAAGAAAAGCTTAGGGGATATGTACGCACATCTCTATATGCTTGCTTATCTGACTATGTACACGTATTCACAAGGTAGAAAACACGAACCCAACTGGTGTACGTATAGCCACACAAGCATTGTTAGGGTTTTGCCGCTCGTAGCAGCTCGACTATAGAGCACTGGCAAGACTTCGTCATTCAGAGACGACTGCATTTCGCAAATGAAATCACCCATAGCTTTGTTTGGGGTCCGTCCTTTTGTAGCATCGAAGGAGATGATATCTCGTCTCCGAATAGAGGGAAACTTGCTGTTGGCCAACGGTGGTGAGGCGTACTGAACAGGGCTAGATGCTGCTGGGAAAACTTTGGGAATGCATTCATCCCAGCAGGCCAAGCCGGTGGTAGAGGTAGAGATCCTTTTTTCTTTTTGTAGAAACGTTTTTGCTGTTTGGCTCCGTAGGATGCGACTTGTTGGCTCAGTAGGATAGATAAAGGGACCATTTATAAGCGTGGTTGATTAAAGACTTACATGACAGGGTTTGTGGAATGATAAATGATAGTAATAATAATATTGAAATATACTTAGTGGCTATTCAATATGATATATTTTCGTAGTTCGAAAGAGTTTTAGTAATTTGCCTGCTATTTTTGAACCTATGATAATCGAAGGCGTATAGATACCAAAGGCAATAGGCACAACAAATGAATCTTCCGCAGATATTGCTATTAGAAATATTATTTTACCTGAAACTTTAGGTAATACAGGTCTTACTTAGACCATTGTACAATAACGGCTAGTAAAAGCAATTTCTTTTTTTTTCAAATCTAGTTTATTGCTGTTATTAACTTTTTATTTTTTTTTTTATTATCGCTTCTATTTCCCGTTTGCCGGAGGCCAGGGTTAGATGCCCGTTCAACAGTTATATCTTTACATGAATACTAAGATTCCGAATAGGCGTTTCACATTAGCAAGGGGAAAACGTATATACCCTGTATTCAGACAGGACTGATCTATAATTGGTAAAAATAGATGTTCTTATTTACTTGATACTGAACTATTTTGCTTATCCACGTCTAGACGAACAAAGGTACTGATGACAGCCACACGTTTTGCTTCACAATAGATCCCCGCTCCCGTCTTCCGCGCGCTATGTGAATATATACGATGTCAAGCATTACTTGGTTTACAAAGGGCTTCGAACAGATTAGAATTGGAAAAATATCATCATTATGGACAAACGAGACTGAATAGGTAAACATAATTAGTACATCTACGAGGACACCTATAGATAGAATATGTCACCTATAATGTTTCAGTTTAGAACAACCCTATGCATCAGTTGTCGTGTCTTTATAGGATTACAATTAAGGAAGCACCTTGAGACTTATCGTCGCCTCTAGTTCTCTTAGCTCCTGACGCCATTTTTTCTTGCCATACTACCTTGTTACTATTGGCTTAACACAAGGGTACACTTGTATACTAACGTCAGCGATACTCAAACCAGTTGGTTCCTTACAGAAAAACGATGACCACCATTATCGTCATGCGGTCTTTGTGACAACAAGATCAACATGTAGTTCTAAAATACGAGAAAGCTCAGAGCCAGATTATGCCATGTCGTGTAGCTCTGATGTTAACGGTCAAGGGCCACAATGTCAGCCAGTTAAACGTTGGCAAACACACTTCTACAAAACCTTACGCGACATTAGCCCCGCCTTTGGCATCACGGCTACGACCATGTCAGTTAAGGGTGGGTCAGCCTTGTAGGCGAAAACTCGCGCACTCTAACTTCAAAACCGCATCGAGACGACATAGCCAATGATAGAGCCAGTGAAGTCTGCGAGTTCGAAGAGTACGAACGAGACTATAGCGTTTCCAACAGCGCGGTTCGCTGTTGCGGTCTGGTCACAGTTTAGACTAGCATAGCACGGAAGTGTGGGACGGAACGGGTTCGGTGAATGGAAGACAAGATGGGACAGCAAGCCGTATTGGGTCAGCTGGAGCCCCATGTACCTACGGCAAATCCATTATGATAATATCACTTCTCATATATATACATATCTGTATATATGAGTGATTGGCTTTTTGATTTAATATCGTAGGCACCGGATGGCCGCCCATTGCCGTTTTTCTTTCGATATGCCCCTGACTTCGTCCATTGAAAGGCAGCACAACTCCTGGAGGAAGTTTCGTCAGTGCTTGCACGACCTACTGCCGTTGAATGATATCTGATCGGATGGGGGGTTGCCTTTCAAGGGGCGTATCTACCGTTTCGAGCTATGGACACTGCTTAAGTGCATTCGTAAGGTCGAACTATCAGATATTCTGTGGGGCAGTAGCAAACGGATGAGTTGTACGGTGGACGCGCGGCAATCCACACGCCAATCGGCACACACAGTATTAAAGCGTTTAGCCAATTAGGTACATGCCCCTTTAAGCACGTGCGGTTTTTGCAAAAGGTGATCTCCTGCACTGCGGGCCGGACGCTGTTTTGAACGGAAATGTCACCCCCTTATGACATGGATGACCGATATATATGGAGGATTTGTACTCCAATAAGCAAATATACGCAAATGGAATTTATGCATAATGCTAACGAAGAAACGTTATTACAACTGGAATGTCGATAAATCAACGGATATTTTGGATGCCGCATACATGTGAGAGGCTCTGTGAGAAAAAACCGAAATTAACTTTGATAAAACTGAAAAAATATTGAATTCATATATAAAGAGAAAAGATTCTTTTAGAAAATCAGTTCTTCAGACTAGAAGTTTT
>NW_019214928.1:0-40080 GCF_002532875.2 Varroa jacobsoni | reverse complement strand
TATATATATGGGAGAGGACACCGAAAAAAACTATATATGACTTTTTAGGCTACCTCAAAGTACGTTAACGTAAACAATAATATATTAATGTTAACGCATTAAGCCTTTTGAGTGCAGGCAATTTATACGTTCAAAGAATCAAAAATGGCGAGGCATTCCTTCATATAGAAGACACTTCGTTTTAACTCAACAGTGAGCCATCAACGTCCAGTCATTAAATCCACTATTCGTCTCCAATAGCCATCGCTAAATCAATAGCATAAATTACCGAAGTTCTGAACTTTAGTAAATGGCGACCCTTGACATTGAAATATGAATTAAGAACTCCCAGCCATAAAATTATCGTACGAAAAACATCTTTCCGACATCAGTTTGTATAAATCATGCCCAATTTAATTGCGGGTCGCCATCAACTTCGGACTCTTTCTTATTGATTCTCCTTTATTGAGTAAAATTACTAATTAAGACAAGAACATCGATATCCATCTGAACTTTAACCTAGTACAAAATTTGCTGTTTTATATTTTGAAATGGTTTATCATCTTTTTACAGCCTTTCTTCAAACAAGTATTCAAACGTGTATATATGACTATTTATTAAAAGACCTTAACGGCTGGTACCAAATGAGCTAATTAATGCAGTCATTGTCAATCTTTGTTTCCTCGATCGTTGTTCGTTCTTCCTCAGCTATTACCATTGACCTCTTGTCAGCTCCCTCTGGTTTTCATTTAATTAACGTTTTTTTGCCTAATCTCTTGTCTGATTTCTAACTATACCGCCCTGGAGGCGCCATCATCATTAACGGCAAAGTTAGCCACGGCCGACATTACTGTCTCCGTTAACAATAACGTCGGTAATTGGAGCACCAACGATGCCGATGGGCATGGCTAATACTCACTGATACGTAAAAAGACGACGCTTTACTGACTGGCGTAGATCGCTCTGCAGAGTAACTCTCTACTTAAGTAGCTAACCGATTAGTGCACAAGCAAAAAGAAAGATTCTGGGCCAAGCCTCGTTCAAAAGCTCTCACCACATTTAATTCAGAAGTCTAGTTGTACAAGATACACTGGGGGAGGGAAAATCAAACCTTCAGTTTTATTCTGTGTCTTAATAGGTTAACCCATTTGGAACGTCTGAAATGTTTCAAGTTTTACGTTCGGAACCCCCGTTAGGTCCTCCATCAGACTGCATCAGACTGGTCCTCAGCACAAAACGTCCACGCTTGGATTCGACCCAGACCACCACATGTTTCTTAAGTTTAGCTGAAAACGCTACCCACCACAAGGACTAATTGGAACGTTTGTTCAATGCAAACAAACACATTATATTCAACGAGGCGTATTCTCGACTATTTGTTGTTTGGTGCATGATAGACTTTACTATGGTACGCTTACTATAGAATACATTATTTGTGATTTAAATGCTTGTTAATGTTAATGAGATTTGTTATTGCTGGATAAGTTTTCCAAAACGAAAATGGATTTTGACGTTTTTCAGGGCGACTCTAGATGAAGCGCACTTTTCAGAATTAGCACAACTCTGAACTTGGTCGCCTACTCTTAACATTCACCTATGCTAAAACATGTCTTTTTAAAACAGCATTTAAGTGAAATTGGTAAGTTTTTTTGTTGTCGAAGTCAACACATTTGAGACCCATAAAAAACGTTTGAAAAGAGGGACCAGCACGCACGACACTCGTTTTGAATGCTTAAACAAGGGGGTCAAGACGACTTGAAGCTTGCCAGAAAAGTTGGCTACGTTCTCAGTGAACGTTTACGTACAAAACCCAGTCTAATCGGGTAGGCGACAAAATCAGCAGACCCAGATTTTGTTGGTTTTAACTAGAAATGTATTCCGTCCTATTTCGAAAATTGCCATTTTGCAACTACTACAGAGTGATTCTTAAAATCAGAGTGATAAAAGTGACTCTTATTGACCAAGTAATCGGCGGTAGTCGATCCGTTAGCAACAGAAAGCTAGTCTAATACCTAAACGTAGCATTTAGACTCAAACGCGCAGACGTTCCAAAAGATCGTGTACAGATGCAACATGCGTACAGTCAGCTTTTACAGACCCAGGTGAGTTTACCAAATAGGAAAATTTCGCATTTCGAATCACACTCTTTTCTCTGCTTTACTATATAATTACAACGATACAATGCACACGATCAAAAATAACGCCGTATTGTTATCTATCCCCTTTTCATACTTGGCCGTACTAAATGAACTACCCCACTCTAAACGGTTTCGCCAACGTGTATACCGTCACCACCGTCTTCTCAGTCGTCTATTCAGCCGCTTTATCATTCTGCGTAAAGATGTCTCGCTTAGACCCAGATTGAATGCTGATACGTGGGCCGCTAACATCGGACGTACGACTCGACGGGCAATCAACGATCCGTTCGATAACAACGACATTTTGTTGCTAATTTGCAATATCGACAGCTCGTACTTGGATCGCTAAAACTCAAATACGGTGAACGGGGCACAAACACTGGCTCTCCTTGATCGAGAGAACGAACAGACAGATCACCACGTTGGAACAGGAAAAAAAAAGTTAGTCGTTGGTACTTCTCCTAATGCTTCTTCTTCCTCTGGACCATTGGCAACAACTGTGACGTTAACATTTCGTTTGTCATAACGTACATTGAATGGCCGCAGAAAATTTGACCGCTTCTACGTATAGTGTCATTGTGGCTTGGAATTGGTATCCACGCAGAAACGATTGTGTGCACGCTGCTACGTTTGTACTGTTCAATTCAACCCAGACAATTGCATCGTCTGGCTTCCGATCTGCTACCGAAGTTCGTGGTAGAGCGATACGTAGATGGGCTGATGCAATGAATCAAGCTGTGTGACACTTTCGTATTACTTAGCTAAATAGATAGTCTAACAAGGGCTTATTGATTATCATAGTTTACGACCGTAACTCCATGCTAGCGAAAGCTTAGATACGAGTGAGTATCGCTAGTGACGAAGGTGCAACTGACATATATCTGACGTTTCCGATTATTTCGTATGCCTCAAGGATCTTAGCACGGATTTTCGAGAGCGTCATCAATTCTGATCGTTTCTTTTCGATTCGCCGCGAAAGAGCCTTCCGCTGAACCCTAAACCATAGCAGACGACAGTATGTTGTGAGGGCTTTGTATCGCAGTAACAAGCGACTAATCGTCACCGTTCTATACACTTGTTGTTTGCAGGATTTCACGTCAGATTTCTACTTCCGACAGCGATGGCGAGACGAACGACTGTCGTTTGGCGCGCTGCCGGCCCTCGAGTCAATGACGGTCGGTGCTGAGGTGGCGGAAAAGATCTGGGTGCCCGACACGTTCTTTGCCAACGAGAAAAGCGCTTACTTCCATACAGCAACCACGCCCAATACCTTCCTTCGCATCTCGCACAACGGCGATGTGCTTAGAAGCATTAGGTACGTGATAAAGCAACGTAATCTTCACGTAAGCTGGCGGGCGATTGTCGGCGTCACAACTATAACTAACAAGATATGCCTTCACAGCCAAGCAACAGACACGTCAATAGTCCTGAATTTTCATTGCGATAGACAAACGACGTGATAACCAATAACGAATGATCAAACAAGCCTTTCAAACAAAAGCAAGACGTTAGCGTTATTGCCTCGCTGCAAATAATCTAAACAGGAGAAGGAACGCACACGTATATGTTGTTGATAGTTTAGACGTTTTTTCTATCATAATTTGTGAAACTGTGATTTGGAGTAACACTTTTCAACAGAACGAGAGACGCTTGAATTTAGTTCCAAAGTAGTCATCGATATCCTGCTATACCTTTTTGCATCTAGATCAACATATTGCCTTAGGAAACAGTGTAGAGTATCATCGACAGAGCGCTTTTCTATTGCAAACGTAATCCGTTATTTGAAAATCTTAGCAATAGCAATATGACAGTGCGCCCCAATCGGCACCGGATAATCCTTGACGCGTTACGTATTTTCACGTAATCAATATATGTAACAAGTACAGAAGGAGCAACTTGTGATAAAGTTGTCATGTGAATATTGTTTATAATGAATAGAAACCGTTAGCGGCCAAGTAGGCAGTTGCCTACCTTGCAATCGCCGTTTTGCTTGATTATGGCTGTCACTTCGTTTAGATTAAATCTACTTCATTCTATGCGTAAAAGACACCCGTACGCGCAGATACTGACACTTAGCTTAATTTGAACGTACGTCACACTTGAGACTTCGAATCCATCGGAGCCGGAAGCGCCAGCAAAGTGTAGGAACTCGAAGAATCTGATTGGTTTTAGGAGCACTACGATCGGATTCTGTAGCGCTTGTACAAAAACCCTCAAAGGCATGGTTCTGCTATCTCTTAAACGACTCAGAGGACTGAAGCGGGAAATAAGTGTCTCTGGTATGGCATCTCGCCTCACACGCATATGCAGCCAACTGATATACCTTAGCACCCATCGAAAAAGGGGCTGTGCTTAATTCCATTTAACTAGCACTTCTTCCAGAAATAGCATTTCTTTCTAACACCTTATAACTCTATAAAAAGTAGAAGAAATCTGGTTATTTACGAAAACAATAATCCGTATAGTTATTTTTGGCGAGGCCTGAAGTTTCGAGGATGACACACCGGTAACCAATGCTAACTGTATTAGGGGTGAAAAAGCGCACGCTAAATTTAAAAAAATAGTTTAACGTGGGTATGTTTTGATGCTTTTCTAGTTAGTCACTTATAGTATAATCTATACCGTGAGTCTCTGCTGAACACTTAAAAGGAATTTCTTCAAATTATTAAATTTTATTCAGCACATAGCTTACAAGCTCACGATTAAAAGTCCGACTTATCCATTGCCCCGGAGCCACAGCAGGCAATTGCAGCTCTTGTCAACCTTGTCATCGAATGAATCTTTCGGATATTTTTAGTAATGTTCACTATGACAAGTAAATCAATATCGAAATTTCGGATCATTTTAAAACCAAACTATACTCGTTCGGGCGAATTGCTTTATGACTTCAGTAAGAATAACAGTTTTTATGTCCTTTAGGACGCAACTCAAGCGAGGAGCTTTCCTGTTCGACCAGAACGGCCATCCTGGAACTGCTATCGGTGCATAAATTGATCTAAGATATACAACCCATACAGCTGGAAAAATAGGATTTTCTGCATTTTCAGCATTCTGGACGACACGTTTGAAAACAATTGCCCCACAGATTCTCGTTGCCCCCCCGCCGCATTCGCCGGTTACGATTACTGACGACTCTGATAACCTGCCATGCATATCCTTGTAGCAATAGAACGTATACTTTATTGCTTTGTATTGGTTCCTACTCGAATTTTTGTCATTGATCGTTTCTTCAGCGTTTCGCGCAGCGCGAGTTGGCCATCACCGTCACCGCTGCTCTCTAAAACCGGAAATGCTTTCTTTTACAAGAGACTTGCCGTTTCCGCTAACCACTGAATAGAGCTTCTCACGCGGTGCTGCACTTTCACTCTTGGACGCATCGAATCGTTGGGGACCCATCCTCCGATTGGATTCTAGCTCCTTTTCCTCTTCTGCCCCTGGTTTCCTTCGCCTCGGGGCGGCCGTCATCGTGTTCCACTACCAATGGCAGCAAAACACTGAACGGGAGCCGACTTCGCCCCGGAGCGAACGAATCTCCAGGCTGATCGCGATAACAATGGTACGACCACAGTCGAGCCGTTCTGCGTTTTGCACGTCTTTTACCAGGTGCGCATCCAGATCGTTGGCAGATTAACGCATTCTTACTGAGAACCCCACTGCGTGGCAGAGCTGACGTAGGGCTGCATTGTTCAGTCACGTATCGTGTGACTATGAAAGTCTATATTTTTGTGGGGCAGTGCAGGAAACAGCGATAAAAGAAAAACGACCGTCAATAGTGGAGAAAAACGTTGCGACAGAAGAGGAGAGGAAAGCCAAAAGTCTGGAACGAGACATATTCAAAGTCGCGTTTATTGTGTAACCCTTATTTGAAATGGTGGTAGAGATATTTTGAACCCCAAATACTGTGAATTTGCATAACGAAGAAACAAGTCGACGTGAGACGAGGTCCTTTTTGTGATTCACGTTGTGATCACGATGTGACAAGCCGATATTTCTTGTGGAATTGTCAGTTCTACTTTTTTTTTTTTTCGATAGTTCGTTAATAAATTAATTCAGTATACTTCGCAAGGTGTGAAAATGTGATTCGAAAGAACGCTTATGGAGAAACTGCTATCATCCTCGAAGGAGTTGCCCCTAGTTACCCTAATTTATGGCCTCATCATGATGGGGAGCAGAAGAAAAGATTAACGGACGTACTTCGACGTTTGTGTAAATACTGTGGGTTTTTTTAAACGAACTTTAAAAGCGTTTTATCGAAACGTATTTTTAGCGGCATTCGTTTTTAATAGCCCCCATCAGAAATCTGCGCGTAACTATTGAAATCACAACCCAGACTTGGATGAGCCTTATTCCATATCTCAAGCATGTTCCCGTTTAAAGGCTGTTCATATGGGTTAGCACGATCGACACGCTTTTTGAATGTGAGATATTAAGCAAATATCACATAAATATGTAGAAAGGTTTTTCTACGATGACACTTCGCAGGCATCTTCCTTTCTATGGTTTTTAATAAAACATAGAAAAATATTGCACAACGACATTGCGCAAATACACATTTTTCCTATGTGACGCGCTATTACAGATTTTCCAAGGGTCAATTTGTGCGGTGTTATTACAGGTGTCATCCAGGAGGGGGCCCATGGCATAACTTGACCCACTTTACTTTTCTACCAGAACCCGCTAAGAGCGGACCTACATAGCGGAGTGTCAGCAACGACGTGGGACAATATATTACATGTTTCTTTTCATTAGTTAATAACTGTTTGCCTAGAGGTCTTAGACCTATCTGGGTTTTTGGTCAACGTATAGTGCAATGGCATGGCAAGAGCATGCTATGGTGATCATTTACCAGCGCTGAAATTCGTATTAGCGATGATCAAATGTTCATGATTATACCTCCTTAGACCACACTTCCTATTTTTTTTTAATTAGAGACATCTTTTTCAACAAAGTCACTTGCTACTTTTCACAGCATTTGCTATAAATTTCCTAAAAGCTTTTTACCACTTCATTTTTTGGATATCGTGCCCAAGGCGTTTCATATCGTAATGTTTTTTGACGTTATCGACGATCTTATAGCTATTATATCCATAACATGACCAGCATAGAAATATCTAACCTCGATACACCTTATTTCTTTTTTATTTAGCTTCATTTTTCCCCTACGACATGACTACCTACTGCGCAGGTGACCGACCGCTCAGTGACCAGATATGACCATACTGCGGTACGAGCGCCAGCGAAACTTTTACATTGGGTTGTGTCGCTGTCAATGATAGGAACACCAACAAGGCGAACTTGTAACATATACACCGTAGCCGGATATGGTGATGAGTGTACGTCAAAGCAGTATTGCTCGCACACGACCGACAGCGCCATAAGAACGAAATGCGGCTATTGAAGGAACTACTATATCCCGTTAATTTGTTTGGGCATATTTGTGGTGACAGTGCTAGACTAGTTTTTTTCTAGCTCTATTTGTACAGCCTACAGTAGGAAACATCTCGGTCTTGCTCGTGGGGAGGTCTTAGTGTTAACAACAAACTTGTAGTAATCAGCCCTAGTAGGTTTGAAGCCGCTTTCAGCTGCAGCAGATTCTCGCCAGCTGCTTGGCAGTTTGAAGGTGCAGGTACCTGATACTAGCGATGGCTAGTCTAGGTCATCTATGTCACTACTACTTCTCATTCGGCATTCGTCCTATTGTTGTATTCAGCAGTTCTATTGCTACGTCTGGGTTAAGGACAAGGATATTGACCAAACCCAGTTTGCAAGTAACACTTAAAATATCTTTCCTTTAGTGTTTTTTTTACTTGGCCAGTAGATAACTTTGTAGCTTCTGTTCACGATATCATATCCACGCTGGTATCTCGATACGTACCGCCATTGGTTATTGGACTGGGCAAGGGGCTTGTGTATCCCAATGTGTAAGAACGCCGCATGCTATATCCCGTGTTCGTTCACGTCAATACGACGTGTGTCAGAAACAGAACAACCTTCTTGGGACGCAAAAGCGCTGATATTGGTGCTCAGCTTTGGGGGCAGACGGGTGGGTGAGCAACCAGCCAGGAAGCATACGAGAGGGCTAGCTTGTCCATTGGATGACTCATGGAGTCGTCGTACAAAACTCTTGTTGTCGCTGTCAAAAGAGAAACATTGTCATTGCTTTTGCCGCCGTGGCAGCCGAATGCAACAGGCGTTATACAACGAATAGTGAGTCCTTGCTTTAAAAGCCTACGGTCTGAGTGGATTGTAATCCGCTAGCCACGTAGTCGGGCCGTGTTACTACCAGACCCCGCTAAGGCCCGCATAGCAGGCCGACTTAGCAACAAAAGCAACAACAACGAGCTCATTGAGTAGCTGATCGACCCCAGTCGCATAGTTACAACATACAGCGGTGAAAGACGAACCATAACTAGTATCCGGCTAGTTCTCTTTGCGATTTCCCGCTGGGAGAGCGGGACGCCGCAGGCAATGAGAACAACGTGGAGGGGGCAAAGAGGCAATGCCGAATCGAAAAGACTCACAAAACCCAGAATGCGAAAGGCGATAGTGGGTAACCTACCGCTTCTATTGCTAGAACCAGATCCAATAGGAGCAGACGGCAAAATGGAATGAGAGCAAAAAAAGGCAATTCAGTACATTACCATGTTGTTTACGGTAGCTAATGGACTATTGGCGTAGTGTAGTTTGGTTGTAAGATATTGTATGTGGGGCGAACTATTGGCCGGTATACAGTGCGTTAGTTCTGCATTGCAGAAAACGCAGCAGAAACATTCAAAAAAACGCTTCTCTAACGAACCGAAGGGTGGAGCTTGCATTTTCTTCGAAGAGACACGGCGACGTTTTCATCTCGAACGATGCCTCCTGCGGAAAATGCCATCTTGAAAATACCGTTTAGACATGTCGCAAAACCCATGATTTTCTTTTGATTTTGCAAACATTTCTTATTGCAGCAGCCGAAAGTGTTACCTATTGGGCTGAACACAAATACCAACAGTTGTTTTTTAGCCACGTTCATTAACTGCAATCTTTGAACATATCTTAGTCAAATTCAATCTAGTATCTATTGTTTCCTACGATTTTCGCGCATCCTTTCAATAGCTAACGTATCTTGCCAAGTAACAAGGTTTCATTCTTGAAAGTAATTTATTTATGTAACCCGACTGTGGACTGCGACCTTTGTCCTAAAGTGTTTGCCTTCCTGGCTATGCTGCATTTACAAGTGATTGTCAGATGAAACGATGTCCGAGTAGGACAGAGGCCTATTAACGTCCGGTATAACGTAAGTATGCAGTAATACTACTTTGCATCGCCCTTGATCACTCAATTTTGCGGCTCAGACAACTAGGTTGATTTACGTGTCCGTTTCATGTGGTTCAACTATGGAGTTTGCTAGCTCATAGTATAACGCTTTCCGCATCTCACCATACGTAGAGGTGCAGTTTTTGACAATACATATTTTTTCGTGGCATCGGACTGAAGAGGTTTAGACATTCTGGGTTTGCGTTTAGGAGATTGTTACATTTTATTCTCGCCCGTAGTGATCTCGTATCGAAACGGCCTTTTCTGTCGCGCAAGCAACGGAAGTCATATTATCAGACAGTTTTTTTTTTGGAATTTTCACTCAGTTTGTGGAGGCCTACTTCCTTTCTTTTTCGACCTTTCCTAGTGCATGCAAGCAGGCGATTGACAACGGGCACCTTGGCTATCCCCAGCTGTGCAGAGAACTCTTGGATCGAATGGCTCACATTTGGCTTAAGGATGCTCACGGTTCGTCATCGTTCGCTCCATGTGGCCGTCCAGAGTGTGATCTGCCGTCCAAGTTGAAACCATTGGTTTTGAAGCCATTAGAAGTGACAGGTGCTAACGCCACCTGCACGTTCGCCTTGGACCGCTCAAACTTTTTACCCGTTTCGGCAGAACCTTTTCCATTGGAGAAGACAATGCTGGGCTATGCATCTTTTTAAGCTCAATGACTGAATGCACCGAATCACTGCTTTTAACGAGCAGAGATTAATGAAACGCAACGGGACACATACCTGACAGTCAAAGCGATAATCCTGGCTTTAGTTAAACGTATTTGTTTTGAATTTTACATTTAGCACCGCTACTAGGCATTCCATTAGATGACTGGCTCTCAGCACGAAACGAAGTACCCGTATTTGACCCTACACCTCCTCGTGTCTTCAAGCTTACCAAAAAAAATACGTTACCCACTAAGCTATCACGAAGGCATCATGGGTTTCGCTATATACAATTAGCCGATCCGACGCTAGCTCCGTTGTCTTGAGCGGAACTTTTTATCCAATTTAATATTTTATCAAAGGAGAGAAAAACAGGTTCAGTTTTTCGAGAATGGGCTTAGTGAAGGGCAAAATCTGCCCCATTCCAGTAACTGCAAAAACGCACTAATCAATCAGCCCTTCAATTCTGTCGCATATTACAAAGCTCGATATATTTTTCCTACTATTTTCATTTATATTCGATTTTAGAAGACGTTTTAATGTATGCCCAATAGCTGCCTGAAGAGAAAAGCTAATTCTACTCTATTCCATTAGGCAAGGACAATGTTCGGACTGTGTTCTTTAAAATCAGCATCTTTCATAGTAATTCTCTCATACTCGAAGCGGTTCAGCAGTCTCGTTCGGCCTTCTGCTTCGTGGGAGTTCCTGAATTTTACATCTGGTACTTGGTAATATGCATCTATATTTAAATCAATTTTTGTACGATGTTTCAGATTAACCGTTACGGCTAGCTGTCCCATGGATTTACGCTACTTTCCGATGGACCGACAATCGTGTACTATCGAAATTGAATCCTGTAAGTATTCTACGGTAGAAGCCACGTCGTACTTACAGAATATAAATTTATCTTATTTAGTACAGTGGACTATTTTTTTCTTCTACTGAAACATTTATACAACAGCCAAGTCACGGTGTCGTAGGTTGTTCTGAACAACTCCGAAAGAAGAAACCGTTGAGAATTGAGTCTTGAATGAAATTACTATACGTTACTGGTCAAGCCACTACTACATTTGAAATATCTGCTCTTGATCAGAAGAGCGGCACTGAAGTTCAAAATTCTCTGGAGGAAGAGAAATATCCAGTTTTGACTTATGGAAATAGATGAAATAGATATTTAACAATACCAATCTGCCAATACCAATAATGCCTGCATCGTTTACCTAACAATGACGTTTTATGACGTATTTATCTCATAAGGCTAGTATCATACTCATTGTTATCAAGGTTAGTCATATGACCTTGATGTCATACTTTGTCTATACGTCTTGTTCTCTTTTTTAATTTTCTTACATAGCGCACTTCAGGTTCGAGCAAGCTTCCTTGTGTTTTCAACTTCTTAAAGAGAAATCTTGCGTTAAGCCATCCCATTCAATGAAGTCTGAGCGTAGCTTAATTTTGTCAGCTCTGTATCTGACCTTCGTACAATACAACTAAATCGTTTAAGAATGCCCCACAATTTATCGGATATTTGCATAACCAATAAACCTATGACGAATAATTATGTATCGCATTAATGACCCAACACTCGTTTGAAATAAAACATGGACGTAATACCTCCTATTGTCCTTTTTTGGGGAGATGTCTAATTTTGGTTTATTCAATGAGCTCCATATAGCGCAGACTTAGTTACACGTACAAGCGGAGAATACTTTCGCCCTTGGCGATTATCAATCGGATAGGGCCATATATCCATCGGGCCAAAGTAGACGTTTTACCGCAACCTACCGGTTAGTTCTAGCGGGTCGTATACGATTGATCAAGTCGCGCACACGTTTAATGCGCTGTGTTCGATCGTCAATCACATTATTATTATTATTACTACTACAACGAGCTTACCTTTTGACAACTCTACCCTTTTCCACTTCACTAGCCGCCTATAGCTGGCATGGACTGCACAAGTCGGTAACCTTCAGGATCCATGTGACTTTACGATAGTGAACTACAGGCAGGGACAGTGGGGTAAGGACTATAGCGACTGGTAATGTTCAGTTAGGCAGCTGCATAACGATTGACATAGATGTGTCATTGAAGTGGTGTCCGTTGAAGGCCGCACTGTGAACTCACCTTCAGTGAAGAGGACAAGGCGGATAACGAGGGAATTTTCCGTCGCGTAAATCGTCATTAGGCTGTGAAAGGTTGTCTTAACTGAGAAGTAAAGATTGCGCAGAAAAGCCGAGGACAGACGTCAATTGAATGAAATCATGATTAATCGTAATACCGCATCACAAGCTGTACACACACGGAAGTTTGCAGTTAGAAATCGAAATCCTCAACGGGTGAATACGTGTATATATGTAGATCCGGACCGAGCTAAGAAAAAAGTTGACGAACCAAGGTGCTATAATGGAAAAATATTGGTAATCACTTTTGCATGGTACTCATACGTTAGATGACACACACACACCGAGAAAATCTCTTACAAGTTCATCGTTAAGCAACCCCTCATTCCTAATCTAGCTGGCATTCGGCCCGTATGAAATAATCCGCGTTTATGAAAATGAAGAAACAGAGCGTACATAAAATGACCAACATGGTAATAGAACGTATAGAAGAACATATAAGGAAATATTAGAAGCATATCTTGATACTTTTTAAACACTTAATTTTTCGTTAGAGACGAATCACTGATCAAGTTGGTTGTCAAGAAATGTAGCTGATTTTGTGCATAATCCGACATTGAAATAGACGTACTTCATTGACAAACTGACCATAGTCTAAGCATGCGCTCAATCTGGGAGCCACTCAGATATTTTCAGACATCTACTGTAAATACATGGAGCTAATATATGCATTCGAAGTAATCCTAAAGTTATTGTGCTCATAGTCATCAGTATAGACCTGGAATAAATTGTTTTTTTTTCACAGTGTCGACCTTTACAGGAGCTTCTCAGTTAATTAAAACGATATTTACCGACGATTCTAGGTAGGTTCTTGGCTATGAGCCAATATAAATCAAATGAGGTTACTTTGTAAAGTAAGTTCGTTATTGTAATCGTCAAGTAAACTTTTTTTTTTTCACTTGATATGTGTATAATAAAAGCGAAGATTAATTTTTCAAGCGGAACAAGGAAGATAGAGTAAGAGGCCATATAGTAATAATCATATGAACTGTTTAGATGACTAGCTGAATCTGATTGGTCTATTAATTATAATGTCAACAAAAGTAACGCAGCTGTTAAGACGCCCAGTAGTTTTGGGTTAATAGACCTCCGTCTGTCCGCGCTTATAAGTTCTGTTTGTTGACGAGATTATCAAATCAAATAGGTATATTCAAGTTAGGCCGGGCCAACTACACAGGCCACATCGAATAGATGTTTTTCATCTGTTTTATTATTATATCACACTTAGCTTGTTGTCGTGTTTATTTGATGAAATAATAAATAAGCCTATTCGAGCGTTCCCCACTAAGCGTAAAAATCAGGAAGTGAAACGTTATGTATGGTTTTCTGGCTAAAAAAGGGGCAGTTTGGTCGATACGTTCATATCATTAAAACATTTTTTACCGGACAAAAAGTCAGTGTTTTCCTATAGTCGCTCTCTCTATATATGTAATAGCCCTTTTGCATTTGCGCATCAAAGGTAATGAGTGATAGCTTTCCTGTGAGGTGACGTCGCCTTGTCTGGAGACCGGCTTCTACCTGGTCACAGAAGTACGCTTTGTGTTGCAGTTGAGATCAAACTTGGCCCAGCAAAACGTACTGCCCATGCTTCAACGAGTTCAGATTTAGTAACATACCTTAGCACATTGCTCAGCGCAAATTTCCTGCAAATATCCGGTATCTATTCGAATATTTTATACCTTATTTTTTTATTTCTGTCCATGCATTTAGGGTTTCTCCATAATACTAATCGAACACGTGATCGCTGCTCTATTTTCTCTTATTTTATTATTTCATTAATATTGCGCAATGCACGGCTTGTCCTTTCGCCATCTGTTTTTTTTTACCAGATCGACACTCCACTTCTTTTTTGCTGTTTTTATTTCTATCGATATCTCTTCTGATAGGCGAACTAGCTAGCGCATTGTTCAGTGTGATAAAGCTGACGTCTTTCGTATACGCAATGCACTTCTCCTTCTCCTTTATCCCTCATGTTTCTCCATGGCACTTCTCTATGTGACAGCCTAATCATGTCTACTGCCAGCAGCCCACATTTTTGCCCCGTTCATCGACATCAGTTTGCATAGCAGACATCGTTGTCACCTCCGCCACCATCGACAGCTAAACACGTGTCTCCTTGAAGCATCTCTGTTTCCACTGGGAAGACTAGGTCCATGATATTGCTGATGGTGCTGTTGGTACCGACGTCGCATTAGTGGCGTTCAGAACCAAATGCCCTTTTGGCTTCGAAGAGTTCTGGCTCTGTCTTAATCGAGTTGCCAGCGGTAGGATTGTCGTCAGCTACTGAGCTAGTCACTCCTGCCCTCCCAGTTAGGTCTTTGTTGACTGACTGGTTCTATATCTCTGCGAGGGCTAAGAAATAGCACGAGACATATGAACGTAGCGTGACAGACTGATACCGCTATACTATCCTTAGTTTTTATCGTTGTTCGACATCGTATTGTTCTGTAGTTGTCTGTTTATAAATCGGCATTCCGCTGCTGCCCAAACCAGCGGTCCCATAGCCGTGCCTTGTACCTGGCACCGCACCAGCGATACAAGCTCCCCTGTTAATGTCTCTAGTCATTATGATTATCAAACAGCGCCTATTTATCCACTGTCAAATGGCACTCGTGAATTAGGCTGAAACACATCTTATCTAGTTCTATACATTTATACTATTCTATTTGACCTTGATATGACGCTATATGTCGCGTCATAATCATGGATTGGCGCTGCTCTTACGGTTGCGATCGTCGGACCACCTCAGAGAAGTGGGACATGTCTATGGCTATAAATATTGCGATTAAGTGCTGCCGCTGGTGGTATTTTTCTACCACCGCGTTTAGTGGAAAAGATCGATGAATGGTCAATAATCGGAAGGGAAGCTCTATAGAGACTAATAAAGTTGAGAATAGAAGATGTTTGTTTGTACGTAACATTCATCAATCGACTTCCTATATATGTAATGGTAGGAGACCATGTACGGGACGAGGCGTTACGAATCGGGAATGACTAAACGGAAGACGATGTGTCTATTTGCCTAACGAGAAGTATATTGAGTAGCCGAATCCGCCCAGCTCAAGCGCAGCTGTTCATAGTAAACGCTGGAAGTAAATGTTGTTACAGTATCATTACCATTATTACAACCCTACTTCACCTATGGCGTATGGTATTGATTGAAACGAATGAACAAGCAGGGGCTAGGAGGGTTTGCTCATATCAACAAAGCTTCGTAACACAACGCGTGTACTCATCTGCAACGGGCAAATCACTATTACGTCGATTTTATGCCACTCGAAAATTCATAATATCATCGTACCGATCATCCGTTCATTATTGGTTATGTTGAACAATTGAAACATCAGGTTAGGTTTTTCATCAGGAGTCCTCGTCAGAAGTCAATAATGAGTGATACCGTACTATATATGGTTGAATCGTTAAAAATGCTTTTTTGCTTAGACGGGCTCAGCTAATAGATTTGAAAGCAACTGATAAGCTCCAGCTGCGTTTTAGAAGTTACCTATATGTAGAAAAAGGCTGTTATATATGCCGGAGGGACACACAAAGGTTATGTACCTAAGAGGCTAATCGCGCGCACTTCACAGCTTCCGTCGTAGTGAAGTCTAGAGTTGGAAGTCTCTTCAGGCCATGGTCCGCTCAAGGACCAAAAATTTAAAATCATACTTCGTTCAAGCATATTGTAAACTTTTATTTGAAAATGGAATAACTACCAACGTTGCCTAGGAACCGTTTGAGCTTCAAGCGAGACGTAAACATCGTTTTTCTGTTCATTTCAGTCGGCTACACGATGAAGGATATCAGTTACCGATGGTCGGATGGCGAAAAATCGGTGCGTATCAGCAAAGAGGTTGAACTGCCTCAGTTCAAGGTGCTCGGACACTCACAACGTTCGCGCGCTGTAGCTCTCTCGACTGGGAATTACTCTCGACTCGTTTGCGAAATCCGTTTTGTTCGCTCAATGGGTTACTATCTTATACAGATTTACATTCCCGCCGGCCTTATTGTAGTTATCTCATGGGTAAGTAGATACTCAGACGGTCCCTACCGTAAATTAACTTCACACTTAATTAGCCTTTATTTCATACGAAACGGTAGATAGTTATTGTGCGAGCGTGATCAAAGTAACAATTCAGTGACACAAAACCCGGTCATATAATGAAAGTAATAACAAAGATGAATTGATCTATTGTACATTTTGATCAGCTTTCGCGTAATGTAGCATAATACGCAAGTTTTTATGCTTACAGTCTGACAAAATAAGAAATTCTGAAAAAGCTTAATATGCTCAGTGCTTGTATAGCACTCCGTTCTTCCAGTTTTGAAATTTGCGCCATAATACAATCAATCTCTGTAACAGGTGCAAATTCATGGAACGCAGATGTAACGTCAATTAGCATTAAATGCGCATAGTGCGCAATTATATGTAATTCGTAATTGTGAAGTTTTGTCACGAATGCACCGCTATCATATAAGCTGTTATTTCTTTGCAACAGGCTGAAGGTAAAAGGCTGAGGGCTCTTGCTATTAGTGAAAGCCAAACTTCCTAGCTTGAACGTGTACGGTAGACTAACAATGTATGGGAAATTTAATTGCTAAACATTAACTTCCATTATTTATAATTTTCTTTAGGGGTTTTGCGATGGCCAGACGGTGTTACAGTGTGCAATTGGTACACAAGTGGCGAGTAAACGTTTAAATAATAATAAACACTTAAGTTGTATTGTGTTTGTCCTGAACTTAAGTGCATAAGTTTATCTGATTTCGAGAGGATATATGGTATCACCCTCATCCACGAGGGCCAAACTGTTCTCAAAGTCACTCTTGACTCGTATAATGAGTTCACTTTATGTTTACAGACAGCAGTTCTCGAGTCTGCCGTATAGGGCTATGAGACACGTATGACTATTTGTTTTTTTTTGGACGCTTTTGTCAAATTCTGACAATTTTTAACGAGCATATACAAATTTGTAAAACTGTATAATTTTTTAGAACGTGCCACCGTATGTCCGATAAGGAATAGATGTTCATATCCACGATATTCTTACGTGCTATCTCTCCCAATAGTCCGCACGGAAGGATTACACCCGCGTGACACAGATTTAGATGAGTCTATTCCGCTCTCTGAACATCCAGAGAATCGATAACTAAGAAGTGCCATTAGATAATTGTCGCTGCTGGCCGCGGCCTCACCTGATATCATTTATTGACGAAGTTCTATTAAGCATACATAAGTACTTCTGACATATGTCTGTCTGCATAGATGATTGCAACTTCGATCACATGCCTCCAACGAGATGTGCGGGTCCCGCTAATGTCGGACGTGAAAACTCGTGTTATGAAACTATTGTTATATCCGATGTCCCAAAACTTGTGGAGAGCCTAAAGCCACCAATATTCAGTATGTGCTTTCTTAGCAGGCTAACTTATCAGCTTTCCAACGTTCCCTCTTGTAGGTCCACGTTCATTTCAATATGGCGTCTTGTTGCACCGCAATCAGCATACACCTTTTCCGTGCGTCTTACTTGAAAACACAGCGAAAAGATAGCAAATGCTTACGCCTATAGTCTACTAGGCCATAGTACCGAAACGCTTAAACTCGGATAAAGCCCCTTAGCACTTCCTTCACCAGTTACATACCAGATATGTAAACACGCAAACCGATGGCGTACCATTATAACTTAATTGCCTGATCTGTTTCGCCGCTTTGTCACTGCTACAGGATCGAATGATCTGCTGCCTGTTTTGGTTACTTTCAGCGACCAGGTAGTGGCCGACAGAGATTGCACTGTTTTTCTCCGAATGTGGAAGATGTAGAATGTTCATATGCGTCGGAAAATAGACTCTGACATGCATGCCCTATCTATCAGCGGTCGTTTAGTCCAGCCGTCGATGTTGCGTCACGACAGTTGCACGTGGAAGTTCGTTTACCACCACTTTAAACGTACAAAACGTTATTTAAACATATCCTTCTCTCCCAGATCTCGATCCAGATTTCTCATTGTGTTTTTTTTCTAGTTGCTCGCATTGTAAGCCGAAGCTTTACGCGGCTGCAGCGCCATTTGCAAACCACGGAGAAAACACAGCGGACGTATAGGGCTCACAAAACGCTCCTGCGGCAGCGGTTTGTACGAATAAGGCAAGGCCGCAGAAGAATGCTTCCGAGCGATGCTCAGATGAGACGGAAACTACCCGGGCCAAAAGGTTAACACGACATGGGAAGAAAATTTACACGGGGCTGGGTCCGGCATTACGCTTCTTCTTGGTCGGCACTGCCTGTTTTTCGGAGAAGCGTGCGCCATATTTAGCCTCAGTGTTTCAGCTGCCTGCAACAGCGATTGCGTAGTGCACTGTGCCGGCCCTCCGCCGGGATGATGTTGAAGTCCTGTCCATGCATACGGAGAAATGACGCTATATAGAGGGAAATATAGAGGCCAAGTATAGACTGTGTGATACCAGAACTGCGTAGCAGAAATAGCCACAATAGCTGGAGTGAGTGGCAAGTGTATGCATGTCACGCAAAGCCCTTCCTGCACCCTTGCAGAGACGGCGACGATTTCGAGACCCGGGACTTCCGCGTTTTCTCCATTTTCGTTTTGCGGTTCCATTGTTTCATAACTTTATTCGTCTGCGTGCGTTATTCTATAAGAATTTCCGTCAACGTTGTTGCAGCTCCCTATGCCACAGCCAATCACTTCAAAAAGAATTCTTCTAACAGACTTAGACAGAGCAGGGTCCTATGACGGCAAAAATAGCATCAGGGGATTGGAAGCAACGACGGCATAATCAAGTGGGGACGTGGAGGAGGAAAGGCGAATGAAACAACGGCGCTGAATGGTTCCTTTTTGGCGAGGTAATGGGACCGATAGCCGCTAAATTAGATATATCGAAGCAAGTCAAATTCATTCTATGTTCATTTAGGTTTTTTGCCAAAGGCAGCGGGGATTAGTAGTTAGTTAAAGAGTAAATGAGTGTGGCTATATGACAGCGATCCCTCTGCGGGATTGGGTAGCTCATAGAGATGCGGCTGGGATTTTTGAGTCCTCACGATATAAATGTGGGTATACTGTAAATAGGATATTATCTGCGCCGATAAACTGCTAAAAGGCTGTAATATTTGTCAAATGGGTAATGCTTGCTTGCGTTAAGCTGCCATGTACGAATTAGGTTGGTTGGTATTTGCTTGAATCTACAATAAACTAATTTATATTGTAAAATGATTTCGGGCAGCCAGATTATGGGCTTACATACTATGGTAACGATGTAAATGGAAAACAGGGAACCCTATTTAACCGATTGAACTTTGAAATTATTCCAGTATTGTGATTGGCTTTAAGAAAGATGAAATGGATTCGAATGGTCTCAATTATAATTTTATGCATATTCACACAAGACGTATTTAACTCACCAAGATGATGCCGGCAGTTTATCTCTATTTGGCCATAATTTGTGGTGAATAATGGAATAACCCTGTAATTTGCTGCATAGTAGTATAACTAGGCAAAATTGAAGAACGAAAACCAGCCACATTACCAGCCTCCATGAGATCTGATCGCTGGTTGGTAGACAAGCGGACCACCGAGTCATCGTTAACTTGATGACTTTTTTTACGCCTTCGAATGGTCATATTTCTAATGTTCTTCTGGCAACACCGAAATTGTAAAATCCACATAGTCGCTCACAAGCGGTCCTCTCAGTATATCAGATCGACACGTTTATCGCATGCCGCGCCAACATCTATTGTTTTTCACTCTGAGACCTTAGAAAATTCAATCAGCAATGTCGGTCCCCACAAACTTTTTTTTTTCAATAATAGTTTATGACATACGTTTTGTACATATGCTAACGCAACTCTAATTCATTTATTCATTCGTAGGTATCGTTCTGGCTACACCGTAACGCGACCCCAGCTCGAGTCGCGCTTGGGGTCACCACAGTTCTTACAATGACCACGCTCATGTCTTCCACCAACGCTGCACTGCCAAAAATCTCATACGTCAAGTCCATTGACGTTTACCTCGGTAAGACGACGAAGTAAACGGAAAAACTTCGTTTCGAGAGACAACTGTTCATTATACGAAGTTGGCAAAGCAGAAAAGAGTATGTCAATAATGTTTAGTAATAATGCATAGAAATGTTTAATTACTTTTTTTTATTATATATATATATATTACTATCTCTGGCAAGGTGCTCATTATACTGCCAGAGGTTATTCTATTCCGTGAACTGCATTCGTCTATCAACGTGTATAAAGCGGATGAAGGCTGTGGTAACAAATAGGATTGATCTATTTATGTCACTATTTCAGTTTACCACTAAACTTTCCATATATTCCTAAATGCAACATATTCATATTATTTAAAATTTACTTTATCATTTTTGAATCTACTGTTAAACCTCTATACTACACAGCTATTGTCAGAGGCCACTTACGGGGCCTACTCTAATGACAAACCAGTAGCAACAGTATAATCGTACTTTGCTTTAACCTGTATTTTTTTTATTCTCTATCCCCCCCGGCGTTCCTTCATGTGTTCGTTCTACGCAGGTACGTGCTTCGTTATGGTTTTTGCCTCGTTGCTCGAATACGCCACCGTTGGTTACTTGGGTAAGCGGATCGCCATGAGGCGTACGCGATGCCAACAAATGGCCAAATTGGCTGAGCAGCGGAGACAGCTGGAACAACTTGGTGATCCTTACAGGCCGGGTCCGTATGGTGGCGCAGGACCACCGTACGGGGGTGTAGCGGGTTATGGAGGTCTATTCTCGCTGGGACCCTCGCGGATGCATACTCCGGGCGCCATTACGCCACACTACGACAAGAGCTGCGTTTCCAGTCCTACCGAGCCCACGCAGCAGCCGCACGACATCTCACCGCCAATCGTCAAGAGCGTCGTAAGCACGACTACATCGACAACTATCTGCAATTTATAATAATTTAAATTTAAAAAATGTGACAAAATTATGAAAAAATATTATTGAAAATCAGCTGGTCCTAAAAATATATGAAACAAGCAACCTATTGCATTCATATTCAATTAGAGACTGATCAGTCAGGTTTGTTAGGTATATTTATATGCATACGGAAAATGAACAAATACTGGTTCCCCGACAAACAAAGCTGATGTATATTTTTAGACAAAAGGGAAAAAAGCAGCATTAACATTCCACATATAACCAAAATTAAAATGAAGGATGCTTTAATATGCGATTTAAAAGTGATACATCATTTGTAGCTAAGGCCCGCTATTCTCCTTGCGACCTATACCTAAACGCAGAGTAGAATGGTACTCGATGACAAGGTCCTGCATACTCATACAATGAATTGTTGTCTTGTTCACATGGCGGATATGCTGTGCACAGTTCCGATCGGCTACGAGGAATAATCACGTGATCGTAAGGACTGTCATACTTGAATCATTGGTGATTTCTTTAAATACCATCAGGATCCTCATGTCCTTCGATTCTTCCGTACAATATGATCGATTATGAAAGGAGCCCTACAACCCTATATATATATATATATATATATATATATATATATACAATGGTAACAAATAGTAAATCAGAAATTAAATCTAATTAAGAATCTAATTAAATCGTTCAGCTTATAAACTTCCATAGAGGCAATTTGGCTAGATCTGTTTTGGTCATCTGCCTCTTTCCTTTGGCTTTGGCCCTGATAAACAACTTTATACATTTCTCTCCTAACGAATCACTAAAATATGAAAAAAGTTACATACATGCACTTCAACATACATATTGTAACTTAGTACGACTTAATACTTCCTTATCTAATAAATAACTTCCATTTCAAAGATGTATACTATTACGAATAATTGACATTTTAAAATTATATTAAAAATAAGTTTTATTTTTATAATTCGCTAATAATATTATTATTAGAAAAGATTGATAGAAAAACTATTGTCTACATTGTTATGAGAAGTGTCTAATAAACGATGCGGTTCCTGGGCAGTTAAATCAACTAGCAATATTTGGTTAAGTGTAAAAGCATCTCTGGGTACAGAAATAGCAGATATACCAGCAGAGTATGATGAGCGTATATAAGAAGTTCGCCTGATTTAGCCGTCTGCACTCGACGCTCTTGCATCACAATACATGGCCTATGCGTGGCTTTTGGCCATCCTTAGGCAAATCATGGAGAGGACAATTGGTAAAAAATCCGATCAAGATATTACCACAGTAACAGTGATTTTTGTAACTGAAATTGGTGACGGAGCGAAGATATTCCCAGCGGCCTTCCTCTTTCTTTGTGCTGTACTGGCGGTATAGTGGAGGTAAGGTGTCAGTGCGTCCTATACAATGACACAAACATCTAGCCAGGATCCGTTCGTCACATGTTCCGTTTTCGTCGAATTTGGGCGGAGCGTCGAAACTCAACGTGGTAACCAGGCTGTTGTTTTTGCAACGGCAACTGGCCTATTATCTCATTACAAACTGGCATTAGGTTTACGACAAGTAAGCTTTAGAGTGTATAGGTTTGCGTAGGAAAATATACGACAGTAGCAAGATATATGTATATATACTGGCGTTTTGTTAAATGGCGAATGGTAGAATCATCGAAAAACGTACCGCGGCTCGATAAAATGAAGCTTACTGCTGATCTTTACTTTATCTGATTCCATCGTACTACGTAAACACGTCCTGGGGTTGAAAACTGCAACGGAACATAATGGACGATACAACTTTGAATGACTTCAACTTTCCAAATGAGAAATCGGGTCAGCGTTATGATAAGCATGCTAACGTCCATTGCTGTAGCCGAGAAAAGCCAAAGTTAATTTCGGCACAATGCTCCATATTCGACAAGTTGTGCACGATACAATAGACAAAGCTTTCATTTACAATATTGTATTTGTATACATTTGTAAGGAGCCTATAAAGCCGATACCGGTGACAACGAATTTCTACCAATAGTCGCTTGTTTAAATTTGAGTAAACTACGCTCAGACATAGTTCCTTTGCCCAAACTAGAAATAAAGTCGATTGCTCCAAAAGCCCAAATACTGGATCCAACACGGCCAGCCTCTTTTAGCCACGTTTGTGGTTACGTATCTACAGCTAGTCCTCATTCATTATCTACATAAGGTTTAGTATGGGAGATTTTCTTTGCTTTGCGCTTCTGTCGAACTGGAAGCTTCAGATAGTTGCGTGTCACGCTCGGCCACTGACGGCTGTATGCGGCAGTTTTGATTTTGTGACGCTTGTATTGTCGGGATATGATATAAAGTATAGGTTATTAGCTGTTACTATAGGCCACGAAGGAATTATGAGACTAATTGGCCCATTTTGTTTACGACGGCCTATCGACATGACCGTCAACAGTACGTTGTTTCGTTCCTGTTAATGTATTTTTTTCTTTTTCGTCTTTTATCGCATTGTTGAAACTTCATCTTTGGCTTTTGGCGCAGCTTAAAACAGCGTCCTGATTTGCTTGAACGTATAAGGCAATATAATTTTTTTGTAGGTTGTTAGTCGGTACATTTCTGTCGCTCAGTTAGCCGATATAACAATTATCGATTAACTTATTAAATAATCCGAATATTAGACATCGCTGAGACGTCAACCGGTAGCCGGCAAATCGGAACCAAATACTGATACAATATTTGACCATGTATCCAGACTATCTCTACACTAGTTCGAACTCTGTAGTGATTTCAATAAAAAAAAACACGCACATCAGTTTCGGAAACGGCTAGCAGACGACGCGTCTCATACGATCTGCGCCGCTAAACATCGACAGGACAACATTCCAATTGCGTGATCTATGGCCGCCGATCTTGTTTTTATCTCATAGTTATGAACATTTTTATTTATGGTGAATCGGTGCATACACATATCATATGTACTATTTTGGAACTTCTGGATTATCTAGGTTTCTGCACCCAGACAAAATAAATTGTTTCTGAAAGCTCCGCTTACCACAGCTGGCTTAGGTTGCCGGACTACAATAACACATGTTCGATTCGCCGGAGACCTTTGACGTAGAAATATCCACGGATAAACCTAACAGCAGTCGGACTTGTTCTAATGTTTGGCACTACACGGAAGGCTGAAATTACATTTTCGGCCGAGTTCTGTTCGTTTCATTAGCATACCATTTCGGCAGTACTGCTAGAATAATGCTACTGACCGCGGGCCTGGGGCGGCTCTGCGATCAGTCTGGCGCCTCACGCATTTTCTAGTCCTGTGTGACCCTTCCATCACGGCTGTCGCTTCGAAGTCAAGCCAGCTTGAAGATCTCCGCGGTAGACGGGCTTTTGCCGACTTGGCTGGTTTTACTTGGTCTTTTGGCTGTTCCTGTTATAATACACTTTAAAGTGATGCCTCAAAGCAATCGTTTTTCTCTGGGATAAAGGGAAACGACAGACATAGGAGTGAAAAGGAGCGAATATGACTAGATCGACACGGTTCGGACTTGGTACAGCAAACTGACAAACCCACTATAAGGAACGTCGTTTTTCCCTATATTGGCCACATTTCAACAATGCAGCATTCTCCCTAGACATACGTGGATTATAGATGTTACAGAGCGATAGCTTAAAAGCGCCAAAGGACGATCATCGGCATAGGCAAATCTATGCAGTTACATTGCGTCATCAAAGTCTTTGTCTTGAAGTACATACATATAGAATAGTAAGTCTTGAGCCCATTAGCCATTGTCTCCGAAATGCTTGGAGTTCAAGCCGGGCCTGAACCCTATTGTGACTGGAACATGTTGTTTCATTAAGGTCACATGTGCCCATGGTAAAGTGGACGTTAAGCCGTTCCAAGGGACTGAAACTATTTTGGACTGTTTTGCAGAACGAATATTACCAGAGAAGCTATATATATATATTTAAATATACTAGAGAAGATCGGCACGGGTTGGTGCTCAGCTGCCATGTATAATGCATTTTCGGGCAGTTTGAGAGCAAGAAAAAGAAGATCGGGTTTTGAAGTTATCCTATAGGTATTTGTTTGCTAGGCAATGTTCTGTATAAAAATTCTAACCGTTTTAAAGCTTATTCACAGTTTGTTATCCTATATTTTTTAAGGAAGTGTTCAAGCTTTAATTAGCTGCTTGGCAATCTGTTGCATTCGCATTGATGTATGTTATTGGGGTTTGAACATACAAGATGATTGGTGTCACACGTTTGCCTAATTGGGCGCCATGAAAAAGTGGATGATAATAATAATGTTACCTGTTGGTCGGAATAATATACAATCAATGTTCAACTCTATGTCTCAAATCGAGTTAGGCCGACAAAAATACTGCTGGTTTTTTTAGGACTATATACATGATGTGGGCCGCTCGGGATTATTGCCTCACGCTTAGATCTACAGCAAAACGTTTCGAAGCGATGCATATTTAGGCCGGGCTTATTGAATAGTTACCAAGGGAGAAGCAATGGCTGAAGCTAAATATCAGGCATAGATATGTATTTATAAAAGCAAACATCAGACTGTATAGTGAACCGTAGAGTGTATCCTTAAAGATTCGCCTTATCCCCCTTGCTTTTGTATGTATGTGTATTCATGTTGAATTTTTACAGAGCACCTGTCAAGTGTGCCCGACGGCGGCACCCCGGGAGATCCGAGAAGTTTCTACAGCTCCAACCTACATGGTAGGTAAACCTAGGGCTGTAAATTAATTCTATAGAATAAGCAGCATAAACGTTGAGACTATCCATCAAGCAGAATGTTTCTGTCACGTGCATCAAGCTTTTGTTTACCTTTTCCTCTTTGAAATGTAATATCCAAGATTAGAACTCCTTTGGAATTTCCTCAATGACTCCGTCAAAAGCTTTGTTGGAAAAAACCTAATTAAATTGAACTCGATTTGGAACGTCGTCAAGCTTCGCATCGGCATAATGCAGGCAGAATTACCTGTGTACGATTCAGATTTTAACCATCCGTTAAATACCGCTTAGTGAATAGTCCGTGGATGAATGAAGTTCAAAGGCGCAGTGCCATAGAGCCACATACAGATACGTAAATGTAGATGGGTTTCACGTCGCTGGAGTCCGACACGTCACGCCAAGAATAGTTATCAGCAGGCAAAATACATAAGTAGTAATCGTTGATGGTGCCAATCGAAAAGCGCTTCAGCTTACTGCAAACCATGTCGTCCATTTGCATATAAAAATAATTTGCAATGTTTTGTAACCGCTCATTTTTAATTACCAATATATATATATATACATAAAGCTCGCAATTAGACATTGCCTAAACGCACTGACAGCAGATTTTAAGGGCTCCAGCGAGCAAATACTGCATTCGATCTTTCTCTGCAAACAACGTGTTACAGTGTAGTGTTCTGCTTATGGTATTTACATACGTTTATTTAGCGTGCTCTGACCGTGTCGATCTTATCTCTCAGAACTTCTCTAAGTTGGTTCCAGAAGCTACTTACCCGTATACGTACAACAATGCGGAAATTTTATCATGTTTGAACGAGTAACTATGCTAAGGGGGCGGTGCGTGATCGTCACAGAGGCTTCTTTCTCTACAAGGTTTCTGCTTTGGAGCCCTCTAGCTACGCATTTCCCTGTCTTGCCTTCCTCACCATATTTTGCTGTATGCTTCTCTTTTCAATCTCTTGGTGACCCCGTTCTGCCTTTGCTCTGTTCTCGCCTTGTACTTATCCCTTAACCTGTTGGCCTATTTCCCTCCATTCTTATATGCACGGTCAGGGGTAGGTGTGATATCACTGAAAACCGACCTGGGGCTGCGAGGAAGAAGCGGTTACTCCCATCCCTCAGAGCCCACGCTGACTTAAGGTCCAGTCTTTTTGACTATCACGATCCTAGGTCCGTTAGTGACATCGGCGGCCAGTATCTAAACGCAGGCAACACCTCCCCTGAAACCAATGCCCAACTTTATCCTCGAATCGGCAAAGTTCGGCTTCATTTTCTCGACCCAAATCCCTTATCCAGAACCTCACGCATATCTATGCTGAATTGCAAGCCGAGTGATAAGCAAACCCTTTTTTTTGAGAGTCTGCCTCATCGGGACGATGCGACCGAGCAGCGTTACTTCGATAAGCATTTTCGGGTGAATAGAAGATACGAGAATTGGAATTACAGTGTTTGCCAAATGAGTTCAGTGAAACGTACCGTGGACTTAAGCAACTGAGACAACAATTGTGTAGCATGAGTCAGTAGTTCCCCATAATTTGACAGAAACAACAGTAAGCTAGATCAAAATCAATTTCATTTGAGTGTTATGAAATCCAATTTGTAATCGATATTTCTAGTAGCCAAATCGCGTGCCAGAAATAGGAATATGATGCGGGTTTAGCTTTGTTTGTTTATTCAATATGCACATCACGTCCTAACAGCGGAATACGACTAGTTAGGTAGTGAGACCACATGGGCGTGCCGGGTATGTTTATTGCTATCTGCTTGCTTGCCTGCGGCCGTAAGTTTTCTAAATGACAGACGTTACTCAGAGACATTGTCTTACATCATCGTTTTGCGAGTTTATACGGGAACTGTTTACCCGATTTTGACAAGCCAACGACCGTGAAGTAGTTGCTTCTTCCATTTCGATGCTATCTTAGCTTAGCATCCTTGCTGTACAATCGAAGCAATTTGCTGAAAATCAGATATCGAGCCGCCATTTTTTTGTGCACTTCAGCGATCCGAGCACATCGCGTCAGTGATTGAACTAAAAATAAATTTAATAGAAACGATGCGTTGTTGGAAGTCATTGCCACTCTAGATAAGAGTGTTTCCAGCTGCATCGTACTTCGTCCAAACGTCTTTTCTGATAATGGAGGAAAAAACGCCCAACAGCGATGGTAACAATCAGATTATAGTTATTAAAAAAAGATACGATATACGAGTAGTAACAATGATAATAAAACTAAATCAAGCTCCCCTATGGCTTTCAATAGAAGCCTGGAAATCTTTCCTGCTGAGGTTCCTCAATGTAATACTACATTCCTCCGATTCGGAAAAAGTCGATGTGTACTTGACAAATCAGACGTTCGCCACGCGATTGGACCTTAGATCCGTTGCGCGATCAGCCCTTCGTTGTAATCTAAGATACGCCATACCGTTATGCGCCTAACTAGTAAAGAAAAGATGTAGCTACAGGATGAACATCGATGCTCGAATGAAAGGGACGTGTCGGGGCTATACAGATCGACTAATGCTAACTAAAATGCTCTAGGAACCAACGGGAGAATGTTTACGAATGCACATCTTCACCGTGAATGCATTTTGTGTTTACAGTAGTTACCCATCATCATTAGTAAACCCTAAATTCTGGCGAAGTTTGATAAGTCCAGGCCCTTTTTCAGTGACACGATAATTTTGGGTACGGAAATGATAAATAGAGTTTATTATAGGGCATAAAATTGGATGTCTTTACTTAGATGGAGATAACCATATCTCTTGGACCTTCTCCAAACACAGCCAGCCTTGCCAAATCCATATCCCGGGTTGAAAATCTAATAATATCTGGCAGAAGCTAAAAGACAACTAACAGTCAAACATGGCTATATTAAACGCAAACGTGGTCCATGCGCGCATTAGGTAACAATGACCTGCATGAAGGTGTCTAAACATTTGCATGAGAAAGCAGTAGCAGCATTCTGTACGGGGATAGCGTGTAAACAGGCAGTAATATTATTATATATTCGTTAATTTCATTCATACAACTCTAGTCAGAATTGTACGAAAACCTTTTTCCAACGTTTGCCTTCTATTGGGAGAGTCATATGTAGAAACCAAACCTCGTCATCCATATTATGTATGATTACATAAAATACAAATAAGTAAATTATATGCTATTAGTCCAAAACAGAAGTAGAAGTACTAACTTTCCTGTTACCGATTCCCTCGTTTCGACTAACTTCGTATTGCGTTTATCTCCCTGTCCCGTTATGTTTCGGTCTTGCTCCTTCTCTTTGGAACGGCAACATGCCCGAACGTGTTCGTCGACCTTAAGAGTTTACACGAACGCCGGCGAGGTGTACCAGCGGACCCGTGCTGTGCAGGAGCTGTTCTAGGTGGTTTAATAGGAGTCGGTGGGTCGGGTGGAGGCATTGGGATGGGCGGAAGCGGAGGCACGACCCAGAGTTGCGGCTGCCCTTCCCAGCCCACTTTGCCTCCACCCACGTCGACCACCCTAGCGGCCACAACGACAACAAACACGACTATCACCGCACAGCAAGTGGCGCCGTCAACATCGATACCTATGGTGAAGTATCATTATTATATTTTTTTGAAACGTATGGTTTCTTATTCAAAATTTTCTTTGAGCTAGGGTATATATTTACGATAGAAGAATAGGCTTTGACTAGCTGCACGTATCTTAGGGTGTCACACTAGGTGTCATGAGATTAAAAAGAGATATGGCGTCAAGACCCATTATACAGTGCATTCAAAACTAAAGGCAATTTGAACTAACGAATAAACTCTATAATAAAGACGTGATATGAATATTAGTTTTTTCATTACTGTTGTCAAAGGCAAATAGAAATAAATCAGCATATGATCGTGGAATGGAAGTGATGGGCTATTTTTATTGCAGGCCACGGTGTTAGGCATCGCCTATGGCAATAGGCTTAGAGTGATTTGGTCATCGCTGGGTTTTGTAACCTGTCATAGATAAAAAAAAAAAACGAAGTATGAAAAATTATTCATAACACAGTCAACTGGCCTGAGGATAAAGGCAAAATAGGTTGCTACTTCCGACCTAGGTCACCGTAATCACAAAAAATAATATATACATAATTTGCCTCCTGACTTCTCAACGTTCTTATTCACAACTTTATCTACATAAACGAATTAGGCTATTTACTATCCAGAATGTATTTCGTTGGATGTTACGAAGTTTTTCCATGGAGTGGTAACATTATAACTCCTTCCAATCAATGCAGTGGCTGTGTCTTAGTGGCACGACTCTCATTAAAAGCTTTAGAGAGGCACAGGATAAAATAGGCTCATTAAGCTGCATTAGTTCTGGCCTCTGCCTTTTCTACTTACTGCTTTCTCTGAATAACATCAGCGAACTTAGTCAGGTCATAATCACCGGTCCATAGAGGAGCATTTTAATGGAGTTATAATATGCGGAAAGTCACATGGGTTAAGTGGTCTTGCGGGCAAATACGAGTTGCGGTTGTAAAAACTGCCCCACCATTTGCGGCGCATTGTAAGTCTTAAGCATCGACGAGCCGACTTAGGGCGACGCTTTCTGAAGCAAGGTAGGCCTGAAACGCGCTTGCTAGAAAATCGACGCTGGGATCATTAGCAGCATTTCCTTGCTACCAACAAACTTTCCGTAAAAGAACGGCGAGGCAGTACCGTAAAGCGGAAAATTATTCAACTTCGAAGTGGACTTCGGTATATGTACCTTTGTCAGGAGCAGAAGATGAACATCGTGTCGTCTTTCTTACCCTCCGATGTCAAAGTAGATTTAGTGAGTTCCGCAGTAGCGGACGGGATTTGGTTGAAGACAACTGGGGGTGCTGGACCTCTTGCGTTGTCGGGCACCATCGGGTGTCTTACCGTTACCATGCGGTAGTGTCTAGGGATGGTAGGATGCAGTAGAGTTGTGCGCGCCTGAACTCTAGTTTCGCTGTGATACCGGGCCGAATTAGCATAGTGTTTATGCGATGTGGCCCTGTGCATTGTCGCTACCGACTTACCCGCTTTTTCGAGTGGCCTTCGGCGTTATGCGGTGGCAACCGCAGAGAGTTTGAAGAGGGCGTTTAGCTATTTCCCTGCTAGTCACTCATCCGCAGGAAGCCGTCTCCCAGCTGTGTATAAAATCAACAAACTTTTGGAGGGACAGGCCGAGTCAAAACCATTTCCAGACGCAGCTTCTTTATGGCAACCCCGCAATGCGAGAACGCGGGCAAAAGATGCGCGAACTTTTTTAAACCTGCCAAGACTTTTATTCCGTGAACAAACGTTACCCGCTACGCTCCCTGTATCTGTAGACGGCAAAACCCGGGGATACTCCGCGGCGCATTCACAAGGTGCGCTCCCAAATATGAATTTATGTGATGAACACACGGTATCATGGTACCATAGTAATTGCGCCTTCTGTAAAACGAGGAAAATACGGAACGATGTATTTGTACAAGCGAAGTAGTACTCATACCAGTAAAATTCGGATAAGCTAAATATTATCTTCAAGGCTTATTCATATAGACTTTTTTTCCGAACGCTACTCTGTTTGGAGGGCAGCCATTTAGCTAGCATTAGAGGGCCTGCAAGCTTTCTGCGGTCGCCAGATCCTATCAGACCCGTATGAACTGGCATGAAACATTCTACTTGAATCGGATTATTTGAGAAAAGTACACGTGACCGCAAGGTAAGTAAAAGATATCAAAAGAAGAGGAGAGGTCGTAGAAATGCACTCGACGAGGTCAGTATCCGAAAAAGAAGCCTGAAACATTAAGTACGCTGAATATAATATCGTCCTCAGACTTGCTAATAGTTGTTGGAACGAAGCGAGCCTACATAGGCCTGCTGGAAAACTCTGCGTGATTTGATGTAGGAATTATCAAAGGGCAACTTAAAACTGAGACGGACCTAGCTGTTGTCGTAACACGCAGTTAAAGTGATAAAACTATTAGAATATATAGAACAGTCAAATTATATATATCGGAAAATGTGATGTGGCTATAAAATCCAGACGAATTTCACTGATTTCTTATCCCCCCCCCCTATGATTTCAAGGATGTTAGCGTAGGACAACAACACTTTTTTTTTATTGTCCAAAACGTTTCAATACTGTGTGTGCTACTGGGCACATTAATCGCCATTCTGCACACTTCTCACTTACCGACAATGATTAACACACCGTGTATTGGATTTTTTTCGTTTCCTGATTATAGCCATACACTATTAAAACGTTATTTCGAATCGGCTTGTTGCATCCTTACAACCCAACGAGTTCATTACAAAGAACAGTTGCTTAACTTTCGATTCGAAAAAAACAAACAATCGTGCACAAGTCACGCCAAATGCATAATTCTTCAATGCAGTGCTCGTATGCCAGAGGCACCAAACCCATACCCAAGGATGGTCCGCTTTAATGTGGTTATGATACATGGCACCATAACATGGCCGTAAGGGCTACCATCCTCTTCCCTTACCCTGTATCCCGCGTAAAGCCGCCGAAGCACGTACATAAATATATAGACTGTAACAGAAACCGTTAGACAGAGACTCTCGAGTTCCAGAGTTCAGTATTTCATTACAGTATCATTATCTGTATTCAGCTAATGGTTTTAGCCGCTCTCGCCTGTATACAAGTGCGTTTTCCTTTCTCAGTCTTGTCTCAGTGAGAAGCGCAGTTGTCCAACCGATTCCTTTGCCGCGAAAAGCTCAGTTGAACCAAGTAGCCGATACGTTCCACACGAGGCGCAAGTGGAGCCAACAACCTTGAATCCCTGCAGTTTCTCACGATCGTTCATGAGTCTGCCACAACGTGTAGCGGCGGTCTTGAATGTTATACCCAAAACATTAATTTCCCCCGCGCGGCGCTCGTGCGCCACTCACATCGTACCTTGGTCGACTCTGCGGTCGACTGGAGTCTCTTTCCCAAGAAAGTTACAGGGCGTGCATTGGGGAAACAACGGATCGTACTAACTTTCCATCGCGGCAAATGGCTTATGTTTGATGACAGAGTGACTGACATTCTAGCCCTTTCATATATGTCACTGCGCTCAGCGCTTCCAAGAAAAGGGGAGAGCTTTCCAAGGCAAAGTAGCTGACCATCACGGTAATTTAAAGGTTAGAACCTTTTTGCCCTTAGACTGTAGGGGGCTTTAATCCTTTTATGGCTGACCAACAAAAGGCTGTTAGCAGTCACCACAGGATAAACGTGTGCGGCAATCTCTCAGAAAACTGCAGGAAGGCTGTAGTCACTGTTTAGCCTAATTGCATTAGCAATCAAATAAAGGTAGTATAGAAAAGTTTCGTCGTTGTTAACGCGTCCATAAAAGCTGCAAATGCTGCTTTGATGCTGCTGCTTGAAATGCAATGCGGTATTTGACTATGATAAGCCTTTTTAAATCCACAAAGAGCCTTCCATTGAGGTTATATTATAAGTCCGATAAGTCGCTTGATGACTTCATCCTTAGAGTATTCCTTGAGAAGCGCGAATGCGTCGTAAGCAAAAATAATCTTTGATCTAGCCAGCGAGACGATTATTGCCTTCTCTAGCAGGGATCACATCTCTTCCTGCATTTCACCGATGACCGTCTCAGATAGTCTTACTTTGTGGGGCTCCATTTGGGCATGGGCCAAGAACATATACATTCTTAATTCACCTATTTTCTTGAAAATTATAATATAATATTTTGTCAGCTTTCTATGGGACAAATGGTAGAAGGAAACATTACTAGGATTCACTTACCTCTTGTAGCAACGGTTGCTCCTAATACCTGCGTTAAATAAGCTCTGGCTCGTACTATTCCACAAGCCCCTAAGAGTTTCCGCAGAAGGCACCCCCATATAACTAACAATTAGCTCAAGGAGCAACTTGACAACATTGCCGGCCTAAGACACGTTAAAAAACAATACAATGCGAGGGAGGGTACGATCTGGTTATATATTTTGATATATATATGTATCTACCCCTTCGCCGGGAGCGAAGACTTTCCAGTCTTGTTTCCAGTAATATTCTTCGGTGCGGAAGTTTTGTCAAATCGTCTCCATCAAAGGGGTGAGGGTCTTCAGGTTTTCAAGGGAAGTTTCATAGGCACTCCTTACACATCTAGAGAGATTTCTTATCTTTAATAGGCCCTTGTTTCCATGGTGTTGATCCACGCTGTTGGTCGATTGTAATCGAATCAAGATGATTCCGCGGTAGATGTGATAAGCTCTGTTGTTACAGTGTTTATAACTCTCTAGTACTTACATTGCTTTACCAACTTCCAAACTCATAATTATTCGGTGGCCGTAGCACATTAAAAGGCAGTGAAACATGCTTATGTTTATATCAATGTAGAGTCTTTGGGGAACACAGCTATGTAGAATTTTTCGCAATGGTCATCTTAAGTATGCATTTGGTCCACATAGCATCCATTATATACATGTGCAATAGGATGGGTACATTTGGAAGCTCAGAACAACGTTTGTCAAATGACTTCGTGATATTTTCACGCAAAAATATTGTGCCGAACGTTGGAAGTTGTTAAGCAAGGTAACGTTGCACAACTTATTTCATTGGGTAAGTACTTTACTAATTTTGGTCGCACCCCTCCTTATGATGTTCTGGTTATGCACTGTGGACAAGAAGCTTCGTGCATTTTTACATAGTTCGTTTTGAATATACCGAGCTGGGTGGTTATGTTTTAAATAGAATCACCTATTTACTTTCATTATTCAACAGTGTAGGCACATTGCAGCTCGTAATGGTGCTTTGTGCCCTTGAGTCTCGCCCGTAGTTTTCTAACCGTGTGACTTTTACTTCACGTTCACGTAACGTACGCAAAAGGGCAGAGGATTATTTCTAAATGGCTTCGTCTCTACCCCCTGCGCCGCTAGTGCCCCGTACCTTACGTTAGGCGCTGCATCACCTTTTATCAAGCCTGAAAATGCTTTGAAAAAAAAAAGGTTGCAATTTATACGAGTATGCAGTTACATCTATAGAGTTTAGATAACCGAGTTAAGAGTCCAGCCGGGTCGAAATAATGGAGTCATCTGCAATAAAGCTTATTACAAACTGAAAGCTTGCACTATACGGAGCTTTATTTGAAGCGAGTTTCAATATGAATCTACTAGACACGACTTAGCAGTTCATTGCAATACGAATAATAACTGTACAGCTCGGAGACGCAAACCTCCAGGACCTTTTTTCTTACTATTACCAGGCTGTATCCGTTCAAAGACTTTAGCGCCGGAACATGGGCAATCCATGCTTTTTATTGAAAAATAAATTGAGACGCTGACTAAACTCTATTTTTCACGCGAATTATTAGTTTGCAGTGAACGGAATGATCTTTTGAATGCAGCTAGGTCCGAACCTACTGGGGCCAATATACCAGCCCTCGAAGATGTGGCGTCGCACGAGATATTCATGCAAAGCGAATATCTATTGTCTATGCCCCTATGTTCACTAAGCTGATCTGTAGAAGTTATGGGCGTATTCTGAGCGCGATGCATGGCGACTCTACACAGTTGAAAAGTTGATTCCGATGCGAAATGTCCCTCCAAAAACCCTGCTGTTTAGGGAAGAACTAAACTATACACGCTAGCCCAACAGTCGGCATCCGACATCACCTGTCCCCACGTCGCCAAGAGACGTAAATACCGCCGAGATTGCGTTATCTGACCCAAGTTCACGTCGATATTTCTTATACATCTAAAGGAACACTGTACACATCTTATTATTTCCTCCACCTGAAGGCGTACCCAGATAATTTTTAGAACTGGTCGACGACATAGGACATTTGAGATTTTATCTTAGTTGGAGAATCATTTTAATGGTTTACCATATTGAATACCACACCTGTTCCACCCGTATCTGCTCACGTGTATAATATTCATTTTCTATGTTACTGTCTGCGTTCAGTAATAATACCGAATCTTTAAGTCCCTGCAAAACCCCACGACTCATTTCCCACAGGCCGTTTCACTACGATGAAGAAAACCAGTCAGCGCGCCCCCGCGCAATGGAACTCACTGTATTTAGGATCGTGTATAAACTGGATGAATTCTAGAAAAGGTGTAGACATGGGGCGACTTGAAATATGGTTCCAAGGGAGCACGAAACGGAAATAAATCGAAGCAAAATTTGCCTGTCTGAGTCAGCCGTTTCCTGCTGTCTTGCTCTTGGCATCAGATTGCATTTTAGGTGTAAGGGGCGGGCATGATTTTTGACGGTACACGGTTTTCAGTACAAAACCCTACGAATGGGTGATACCAAGAAAAGCTTCTCCTCGTGACCCTCCGGTGGGGTCGGTTTGTTGCAGTAAGTTCGGAAATAATTCTTTTAGCCAGTATTGGTGGTTCTAAAAGTATCAAAGTTTCCTTCTCGCTGACTGACTGTTAGGGAACTGCCGCTGAGTGCATCCTATAAACTGGCCTTGTTGTTCTTGAATTCCGCTTTGTATCCAGATCTTGCTTTTTTGCTGGGTCGGAGAAGAATCTGTTAACAGCTTTAAATACAACGAATTTCCGTAAATATTCTCATACAATACCACTGGTGCTTCTTAAAAAGCTATTAATTAGGATAGATCTCGCCTTTATAGAACAATCAACCATGCAATGTACCAATGTACAGGAGCACTTAAGCGGCTTTGGAGGTAACTGTTGTTAACGACCAACGTTGACGGAACTCAAAAACACATAACGACTCCTAGGTACGTCTACTTTGAGACGACTTCTTAGCCTTCAAGAGGCAGAGTACTTGACGAAAGGTACACGTTGGAGGAACAGCTTGCAGACGATATGCAACGATATGTATATACAGTGAGAAGGGAGGAGAGGAAAGAAGGAAACCCGACAAAAATGAAACCGAATGATCTATCATTGTTAGACGATCGAGTCTCTTCTAAAAATGCTACATTTTTGTAGGGAGACTTTTCCGTTACCACCTATGGGTTCAGTCTCATTCATATATATTGTAAACTGTGGTTTTGCTTTATGCACGTACATGCATTCTTCCCGGAACGTCAACACGGCCCTGTTTTGGGATTGACTTCTGAGTGTTGCCCCGTTACTTGAACAAACTATTTCTGCTTGTAGTGTATCTTACTGATTTCGGTATCAAGGGGTAGTAAAGCTGGAAGAAGTAAGACGACAACGTATAGAAAATAGTGCAGCATAAGGATAATTGTGCACTTTTACAGAAGGAAATTAACAAATGAAGCCTTTTTTGCTTTGGATACTTCTAAAAATGCGTTGGTGGAATCAAGATTTTTCGCGGAGCTTTCAGTTGATCCTATTGTTAAAACGCGACAGGGAATTATTTTTGATCCTGCCATCGATCACAGACGTATTTTGAGTTAAGCCATATAAAACGTTAAGTAACAAAGAAGGCATATATGAAAATGTAGCCTTGTGTCGCCGTATTTCTTGATAAATACCATATCTATTAGAGTATGTGTCTTCAGCGTGTCTATCTAGGGATCAAAAAACACGCAACCTGTGAGAGCTTTTATGTAAAACAATAAATAATTATGAAGATCACTAAATAGAGTTCTTCTTTGCAGTATCCAGGTATCTTCCTCAACGAATTAATACTGAAACTTGATGTTGCATCGGATCTTAGAAGCGGTCAAGTAATGTTAAAATGAATTACTATTTGCTTATTAAATTAAATTAAAATTAGGAAATTCTCTAACAGAACGACATTGTACTTCTGTGTGAAAGAGGAATGCTACACTGAGGCGTAAAAATATCGTTACTAATAAACGTATCTAACGATCATCTTTTTCATCTACACCTACGTCTTTCTTGTCTTCAATAAAATGTCGGCCCTTAAAAAGTTACGTTAATTTTCTGGTTGAAAGAACGGGTGGATGCTTGATGTCGCATTCATTTAAAAAAAAAATTTCAAAATTCATATCAGGACAAAGAAGTTAACAGTAAAACATCTTCAGTTAATATCTTCCAGAATTAGTTTGTTATTACTATCAACAGTAATCGACTTGAACAAGTCGGTTTTCTATTAAGGACCACTAACTTTAGTTGAGACGTTAAGTTTCTATCTTGGCAATCAGCACTAATGCAGAGCATTAGCTTTCGTAGAGAACTTACGCAAATTTCCGCGTGAACTACGAAATCAGATGCTTATCACGTTCCGTCACTTTCCATCTATTGTGTTCGGTATGTTGACTGTAATTCGAGGACATTGTTCTTTTCGCCCTCTGAAGTTCTGTCTGTTTCTCGTTATCTCTATTCCTTTTTAGGAGGTTCGTCTACGAATGATTGATTCGAAAGGGAGCGGACTAGGTCTGCTGCACAGAACGACGTCCTCGTTGGAGAACGCCTTATCGCAACCTCCCCCAACTGCCGGCTTATCAATCAGCCTAGGAAATTTGTCGACTGCGCCTGGCAGTGTCGGGCACGGGACGGCATTGCTTCAAGAGCCGATGTCCGACTCGCTAGAGACAGCTTTCTTCAAAAATCCGAATAAATTGTTCGGAGTGTCTCCATCGGATATCGACAAGTATTCGCGAGTCGTATTTCCCGTTTGCTTTGTCTGCTTCAACCTAATGTACTGGATCATCTATTTACATATTAGTGATGTTCTACCGCAGGACCTCGTACCGGATGACGCATCACGGCGGTGAAACGTACCTAACGCGGTGCATCGTCATGGAATCTAAGCAAAAACCTATACAGCTTTACGTTGCTTGCAAGCTCATACACACAGCCTCTCTCCTTATCGATGCTGATGTCGCCATTGTAGCGATCCGGAGACTAACGCGCCGAATACGATACCGTTTGCTACGGCAGGCAAAATCAACAGCTAATAACTACTACTGAAAAATGGCATAGACTGGATAGTAGCTGATCTAGCTCGAGAGACAGCGCCATAATCAATTATATCACAGTCAACCTACCTAATTATATGCAAAGCTGAAAATAACAACGTACGATTTTGTCGGGCAGCAAGCGAATGAACCAATAACAAAATAGCAACAGCACGAAGGGAGCATGAAGCACCAAATTGTAGGAGTTAGAAGAACGGGAATGAAATATTATACAGTAACCAAGTTTCCGCCTCTGCCGCTCGTAGCTAGGTCTCCATGAAAACAAGCATCTTGAGCTAACACGCTGAGCTACATCTCAGATCAGACCTGTAGAAACGGAAATCTCTACCGAAAATTCTATCGTCGACGGAGAAAATCAAGCACGTGTTGTTTTTGTCGTTATTACGCCTGTGGCACCGACAAACAAACGGACTAAGCGGCCAGATCCATAGCTCTGTATTCGGAAAAAGATCGTACAACACACGCAAGTAATGAACTAGTAGAGGAAACAACAACTGGCCGACCCATACGTTCCGGCTGAACAGTGATCGTTTTCTATTGAATGATACCAGGTAGTTAAGCGCGAGCAATCGATAGTGGTGATAACAATGATTATCAACAGAATGTTTAAACGCTGATTAGTGTCCTTACATCGGTCACCCGGTTGGCTGAGATAAAGCCATCACGAGGTTGTCCTAAAAGACAGTGGCCACTACTTTCGAGACAACACTGAATATTATTATAAGCCTAAAAGTACACAATAGACGAGATGAAATCAAAGAATATACTGATACTTGGTATCAAACGAATCGATGTAAGAGGCTCATTAATCAATAAGTCAGAATGACGATGATGGAGAAAAAACAAACGAAACCTTAGGGTACGAGGCATCACAAGTGCCTCGAATGCATGCTGATTCATTCAGAAGAAGCAGGCTGAATGCAAAGTTAAGTGCTAAGGTAAACTAATGAAAGGTTTGCAGCGGAAGCCATCATTACATAAGACAGCAGCGAACCCACTGCTCTGATTCTCTACTACCCCTCTTCCACAGGCTTCGCATAGATGAGAAACCGAAGGAAAGAAAACGAACGGAAAAATGAATCTGGTAAGAATATTAATAGATAACTGGAAAGAGACAATTATATCAATATATTAATTAATACTAACCGTTATTCGTTTGTATAAGATCATAACGTAAGGTCTAAACGATTATGAGTATTACTGTTATTAGGATTATAAGGTTAATATGTTTATTATTATTAAGTAGTAGTAGTACTTGAAGTAGTAGTAGTAGTTGAAGTAGTAGTAGTAGTAGTGGTAGTAGTAGTAGTAGTAGTAGTAGTAGTAGTAGTAGTAGTAGTAGTAGT
>NW_019214927.1:0-40097 GCF_002532875.2 Varroa jacobsoni | reverse complement strand
GTCGGTCGGTCGGTCGGTCGGTCGGTCGGTCGGTCGGTCGGTCGGTCGGTCGGTCGGTCGGTCGGTCGGTGCGGTGGCAGCAGCAGCAGCAGCAGCAGCAGCGGCGGCAACAGGCGCCTCTCTCACCTCGTCTCTGTGTCTCCGTCCCCTCTCCGTCCTCTCGCTCCGCTCATCGTCTGTGTCTGTTGCCTTTTTGCCTGTCTCTTTCCCCGCGCTACCGCTCGCAGGCCAGAGCGATCTGTACAGAGGCAGGCCGCCTGGCCTTTTAAACAGCAACCGAAAAGACCGACAAGAACTGATGTCGCTACACACGGTCAGCATCGTCATCTTCTTCTTCTTCAGCACTACTACTATTTGCGCACTACAACCACTGCTTTTACTACTATGTACGGCTAAGACAGCTTCGCCGTGACTGGCTCAAGCAGATATATACAGACACACAAATAGAGATATAGAATGCTGGCACTCTACCGGGCGCGCACAATTTGTGTGCCTGTATGTGTGTATCCGTGGGTGCATGTATGTGTGTGTTTCTGGAACTATGTCGTAAGTGCCGAGGTAGGCCGTCGGCAAGATAACAAACGCAATCACCGGCGAAACTGTAAGAACGAGCACAGGCTCGTTGCTGCTACGTCCGTCCGTCCGTCGACAATAGAAGTGCAGTTAGGTAGACGGTTAAATGTATATATATATATATATATAGAAAATAGCGGCCGTCGACCGACCAGCCGGCCAAGACCCAACACCCGCTGCCGATGACAGATAGACGAAGAGACGAACTAACGCACTGTGTTGTTGAGCCAGCCATCGATCGAGTCTGGCAGTCGCAGATATTGGTCGGCCGACACACATGCAAAGGCGCACACAACCGCGACCATTAACATAATCTATCCCACAGCAGAACGGATAACTGGCGCAAAGTCGCGGCGCCATCGTCGCCATGTTCGCGACTGAATGACCGAGGCCGCTTACAGGGGGCGCCACGGTCGTTGTCGACAGGACAGAACGGGAACAACGATCGAACGAACGGGCGGACGGACCAGCCAACGAGAACTAATAACAAGAGAACGCATGGGGGGGGGGGGGGGGGGGGGGGGGGGGGGGGGGGGGTAGGAGGAGGTAGCAGTAGTAGTAGCAGTAGAAGTAGTTGCGAAGGAAGGGAACAGCCACAGCGACTACGACGATAGCAACGACAACAACGGTAACGACAACCCTAGCAACAACGATGACAATGACGGAGGATGGCGATTGAGGGCTATGCACCACCTCTACCTCCCTCCGTCCATCTTTCCTTTCTGCGTTCTTTCCTTCTTCTTCTTGCCTCTGGTGAACACCAACACGAACAGCACCCGACGCGAGACCGGAATGGCTGCGGGGACCGTGCTTTCGTTTCCTTTTGGGACGGGAAGGGTAGCTCACGGAATGGGGAAGAATGGGACGGCCAAAATGACCGGGAAGTGGGGAAACGGGCGAACGACAAGGAAAAGGGGGAACGGCTCTATAGGAACGGGGCCAGAGGGTCGAGAAGTGGGATGGGGCATGGAGCAAGGCGGGACGGGGAAAGGGGGAGCAACTAAGGTCCCCAGGGAACATCTACGACGGCAGCATCAGCAGCAGTGGTAGCGAGAGGAAAACCCGGGAGATCGGACGATAGGGAGAAGGCTGGCGAGACTGGAGCGCCGAAGGCTAGCGGCGGCAGGGTACAATCAGGGGGCGAAGGAGGAAGAGCAGATCTGGGGGGAAGGGTCTGGGGGGAAGGAGGGGGATGCTATTCAAAAAGACCAGAGGTGCGGTAGGAGACGCGGATGGGGGAAAGCTGGTACAACTAGGGCAGGGCAAATCGACCAAGGAGGGTAGTGCGAGGGTAGCAAAACGGGTGGGGGAGGAACCCTAGCCCCCGTCTTCTTTTGCTTTGCTGCTACTACTACTGCTGCTGCTGCTGCTCTGCGAACGACAACGGCCTGTCCCGCGCAATCGCTAGTAGCTCTTCTCTGCTGTGTTTCTGCTGTTGCTGCCTGAGATGTGCTGACTATTTCCCACTCTTACCGCTGTTTCTTTACTTCATCGTGGACGTTTCTGCTAATGCCTCTTTTTCAAGCTTTGTCTTTCCTTGTGGTAAAGAGGGTCTCTCTCTGCGTCTGCTGCTTGCATTTCCTCATATTACTCGTTGTCGTGGTGCTTCCACTTTTCTTGTCCCCGTTTTCGTCTGCTTTAAATGGTACTCATATGTCTCTTCTTTGCAGCCGTCGATTGCCTCTTAGTGTCAGTGTTTAGACAGAGGTCTGCCTTAGCGGGTTCATGGTGCACGCGAGGCTATACGTCCTGTTCGACTTCAAGAGATAAGCTGAAAGTGTTATTCTTGCTAGTTGGTCTTGGCCTTAGCATCGCATAGTGACAATGGGCTAACTAACGGAAACCAGTACAATACCAACATTAAAAAAATAGGACGAAGTCGAGATAAATAAAATATAAAAGACAAGCTCGTGTCAGCGCCTTATTTTCCAAACAAGAAATAATATAGCCGAACCAAGTTACAAGCAACTTCTTTACTCAGTATAGGTCTATGTATTTATGTATATAATCAATTGGTTGCTTAGAAGTCAATCAATATCTATAATAAGTAATTGATTTTCGAAACAGCGAATCGTTTGCAATGATTTACGCTCCTGTATTCGAGTGCATTATTTATTTGCGAGCAGTGTTTAGTAGCCAATTGTGTTCAAGTAATCTTCTATGAGGGCGTTGACTCGAATGAAACCTAATTTATCCCTGAAAAAAAGATTTCGTTTCGCTGGGAATCGCGCGTAGACCATTTTTGTGCTCAGCGTTCAGTGCTCCAAACCTTCGTCTGCAACAAAACACTTCAACATGTTGCTATTACCCCTTATTTTGTTTCGATCAGTCTACACTCATAACACGACACATATTGCTTTGACATCATGGGCTTCATGATCATCATCGGACCGCTTATCGGCCCCGTGTGTTGGTCTGTTTAGTTGTCTTACCCGCCTTCTTGTAGCGGCCCTTTTGCTCTGCCATCAAGCAAGGCAACGTATCGCATTAGTGTCTGCTGCACATTCCGTTCCCTCAACTCAAGGAGCTGCTATCGCGGGCTTTTTTGCGCCTTATTTCAGGAACGGAATAGGAGCAGCAAGAGTGGACAAGTCTCAAGCGGCAAAAGGCCCACCAGATTGACAGCCAACATATCGATTAGAATAAGTACGACAAGTGGGAGCCTCGTAGAGGCTAAGCACCCGATTCATCTGCTAGTGCTATCGTACGGTTCGAATGTATAAGGTACTGAGGCTCGCCTAGGACAGAGGGAAGAGACAGCTTTCTCAATATTCAGCATCCTCACACGTTCGCCGGCGCATCCAATTTCGCTCGGTGTCCCTCTTCCTATCCATCGTTGCGTGTCATGCGTGATGCATGTCATCGCCGCTGCTGCAGGTAGGCACGTTGAGGCCAAACAAAGCGACACCGTCGCCATGTGGAGCGACCCATAGAGAAATAGAGCGACCAAATTCTGTCCTAGTCACAGGCTCGTGAAAAGCCGACGGCGCCGGTAGCGCCATCTAGCTGATAACACTTCAGCAATCGAAAGAGCAAGCTTATTAAAGGTACGACGCACATATTAGAACAGACAGATGGACCGGGGCGGCTGCGACCCTGTGACGATCGGGCCTGGGGGCCTCCGAGTGTAGATCATCACGGCGACTACCACCACCGCTACTGGTGTCGCTGCGGCGGAATACAACAGCTACCTCAGCTGTACGAGAGACGGTGCGGCGAGGGATGCGATCGACTGTGGCTATGTAGAGGGTGAAGCGTGTTCATTGGCATTGCCGATCGTGTGAAGTTTATCGCCTTGTCGAACTCTCCGTTGCGTTTTTTGCAGCAGTAGAAATGATAAACTGATGATCAACTTCGACAGACAGGATCATTTACTAGATTTAGACATCCGTGTCGTACTTGTACTATGTATAGTCTTAGATGTAAAGCTAGTCGATAACGTCGAAAAAAGTTAAATCTTGTTCACGTCGTTATTGTTGTGACGCTCAATAATTCTAGTCACTGATGGGATGAAGTACAGGATTTGGGTGTCAAAATGGGACGAACCCACTATAAAGATTGAATGCTTCTTGATAGCATTCGGTGCGGAAGAAAATATACATCGTTTGACGTACAACGTTGAATGAACGCAATGAAAGAACTACTAGGTAACGGTAGTCGTTAGGGGTACCCCTGAGATGAGGTTCGGTAGCGGGGTGTTTGTTTACTAAAATTGGGAACACCAGGTGAGATGGTCCAGGTTCACCACAGGACGTGAGCAGACACACCTCGTCGACTGAAGGCTAGCCGCGTAAAGCAGTCTCTAACTAAGATAGCCAAACTGAACTTGAAATTCAAAACGTTCCCCAGCAATAGTAAACATATAGAACTATAGAATTCAAAACCTCCATGTATTTAGTTACTAGTAGATGTTATTGTTACGTAACGCACTTTCTCTTGCTGCTTATGCAGGACTACTGAAACGTTCATGCAAAGAAAGGTCATGAATAGGGTGAAACCTGTGGTGTTCGAAGGTGTACCTAAAAATGCATCTTTCAATAGGCACAAGAGGTGCAGCAACGAAGCGAATATTTGGCCGTCCATTGTTCAGGATCCAGCACAAGCTAATCAAAAAAAAGGACGAGAGAATCATAGTTCGGATAAGTAATGAGAATACTACGATTCATGTTACGTTACGCTGTCTCATACAATGAACAGAGAAAAATAAGGGAGAGATGAAGAGTTGGTTCCTTCACTCCGTAGTTATGGCGGGTTAAGAGACGACGGCTCGTCGTATCAACAACCTCAACAACAGCGGATAGCCAATGGCGTCCGTTACAACTACTGCTATTGCACAGACAATTTCATTGGAATTACGTGGCTTGCTTCTCATTGGCGAGCGTACAAGGCGTCAGAGACACGTCTATTGCCACTGCCGTTGCCGTTACTACTATCACTGATACTGAACGTTGCTGTTAGCACGCGAGGGCTGCTGGCGTTGCGATACACCTTAGGGCGAACAATACAAATGAACAAACTAAAGGATAAAAGGAAAAGACAAAACTAATAGCGACAACAAAATGAATGAGGTGTTGTCTGTCTCAGCCTCTGTTCGTATGTCAACGCCGCTGCTTCTCCAGAGCGTCCAGTAACGCAGCCACTACAATCAGCAATGGCAGTTTTCAGTGACGTACAAGTAGACAGCCATTCGCTCTGTCTACATCGTAGGTGTTCGCACACACGCTCACGTAGGGATGTATCTGACATGCGTCATGGCTGTCGCTACCGTCGCATCTTCTGTAGCTGTTCATCCGCCTGTCTGTCGATGTGTTTGTCCATCCGTCCATTTGTCTCTCAGTTCCCAACGTTGACGATTCGATACCAAACAGCGGCGTTCTGGCAAACGAGAAGCCTTCAAGCGGAACTCCAACAAACGATCCACGCTTTGAACTTAGTGTACCTGCCTCGGTGACCATCATGATCATTTTGGCTGAATTGATGGCGACGTTAGCAGCAGCAGCAGCAGCAGCAGCAGCAGCAAGACGATAACAAAGGCATCCAAAGTGGGAACAGCAGGTAGAAAAGAGGATAGCGGAGAACAGCTATTGTATTCAAAGCTAAGAACAGAAAGAACGAGAAAGGGAGGTAGTCAGCGGCCCAATGAACGCTACATAAAAAAAAAAACATCAGATAGACACACACACACACACACACACAAGTACAGAGAAGCCCGTGCCGATCTTATAATGACGAGAGCTATTCGCGATGACGACGGCGGCGGCGGCACGAAGAGCAGCAGCAACAGCAGCAGCAGCAGCGGCAACTGGGAGCTGAAACGAGAACAGAGGTGATGAAGCGAACGATGGGAGATAATTGGTCGCCAACGGTACATTGCGGGGAAGAACATTAGACTGCTGGTTACCATATTCAGCTTCTGCGTCGAGCTAACGGCCAGGCAAAGCAAATGTATCACAGCTAAACAACCAATACTCCGATAATCACACCCATGCACTTCTGAGACTTAATGGCCGCTACCAGTGCGTTATCATTGGCGGCTTCAGCTCACGGCGTTTGAGTGAGTCGTCATAGGCTCACAATATTTGTCTCAACAACGAGACACGTACAATGACATCAATGGATCGTATCCGGTATCTAACTAATTACTACGGCCGCTGGTTCATAACTAGGTAACAAGCTCATACTTATCTGTGTCGTGATTTGTTGTAGTGCCAGTCCGGCTCTTCGTTCGACCTAAAATCAGGTCTGTTTTCGATCGATGTGCGTCTATTAGAAATCGGCTGATGGCCAACTTATTTGTATAACCGATATTAGGAGCAGAGTCAGCCGATCGAGGTGTTGACCCTATCCCCGAATTGTTGTTGTTGTTAGAAGGAATTGTCGATTGGCCGATCCGAACAAGGAGGGGAACTTCGATACCCATGTACGTACAACAGTTATAGGTTAATAATTGAACCTATACAATCCTCTATCTCTTTGTAGATTAATCATGAGGACGGATCTAAGCCAGGCATAAAAATCAATTCATCTTATGATCTGCCTTTTACAGCTGGCCTGCTCGCAAATTTGCTGCCTTTGAGAATTACGCTAAGCGTCCAACTTTTCGCGGCATAGAGTCATGCAGGTCCAGGTAATTGCTATACGCATTTCTAGTCACCGTCTGAACCCGTGAGAAGGTAGGTTAGCCGCTAAAAAAAATGCCAGTGGCTGAGGTTTTATATCTAGACCTTTAATTGAAAGTGTTTAAGGTAGTAACTGCGATATCTTATCAATTAGCTAAATATACTTATTACTGTTAACAAACTGGAAATCGATCGGCAAATCACCAGCGGATAGTGCTTCTTGCAGTAACATAAGCACAACTACACTTCTGAGTGACGACGACAGAAATGATGCGTATTTCGGACTATAAGGGCACATGAACTCGTAACAGATCATGGGACGCTTAACGCCATTACGTGTCGATGTTTTGTCTTTGGCGATCTTGAGACGTACCACCAATCGTCACATATAAAAGTAGCGTGTTCCAGTAGTTTCCTATTGGTGTAAAATCAATTCTGCTCGTCGAGCCTGTGTTTTCGTTTCATTATCTATAACGCAGTGTACATCAAAGTGGCTTAATTTTATGATCCCTTTGTTTAACGCAGCTGTGCGTTCGTTCGTTCGTTTGTTTTCCTGCAAGTTATGTATTAGTGGCATATTATACGTCACGGACGTCTGAGTCCACCCGAGCAAGTAAGCGCCTATTGCATTATCCATGGTCGTTCTCCACCTCGGACGACGGCGCGTTGTTGCATCTAATGAATGCCTCCCAGAGGGATACCTATTTCAACCACTGGATTTATTCGAATTGCCGACTCTGCGATTAAAACGCAACACGTGCCGTCGCCAACAACCGCTGCGTCTGCAGAAGCTAGAAATAGGCCCTCGCGCCGAAGACGAGCATTGTTGTTTAAACTTCTACTCGTGTAATGGCAGGAAATAATCATTGAAAAACTTTACGGGGCTTCGAAGTGGCCAAACACAGTGAATACGTCTTACTCATTATCTCATTCGTTGTCGATTAGCTAACAGAAATGTTCCATGGCGGCGTAACGGTAAACTGCTTGTAACAGGCACAACGACATTGCCCGCAGACGCACGTCAATGTTCTAGACCAACATTTCTTGATCCCTCTCAACGTTGAAGTTTAGCAGGGAATGCTGCAACGAGATACTGTCTTAAACGTGGTGGAACTTCAATTTTTCGACGAGCCACCCGGTGCTTTGGAATAAACTTCTCGCTACTACTATTATTATTATATCACCAGATCTGACAAAAATGCGTCAAGTTGGTCAATCTAAGAGAGTCAGATGACTTTAACGCTAAGTCGATGCGTAAATGAATCAATTACGCAAAACTCAGTCGTCAATGCCGTATACGGCCCAGAGTTCATTGTACATTTTAATTTGTCAAGCGCTCAAGGTGACGGTAGTAATTGACCTCGAATAATGCCGGTGCCTGTGAGCTAGTTTTCCTCGAGGGCCCGTGAATGCCCCGTAGTACACATTGACGCCTGCTTGAATAGCGTAACAGAGATAAGGACTGATGTGATGATGCCCTAACGATACAGGACAAAGAACTTGAAAAGTTTTATAGTACCAGAAGGTACCTTTGAAGACACGCTGGGATACAGATGATGATGATTCGCTGTTGCGGTAACGACCATAAATTCATAAAAGGAATTGATTATCTATTTATGAACGGATGCCACGCAATCGCTGATGATAACGCTGCTTGCTGGCCACTGAATGAGAAGGAATGAGTAAGTAACTGACGATTGATTATTCGGCTGCACGTTTTGCCTATTACACTAATACGACACGATAACAGTGGACGGCTAGGACTGATTTGTAGTATTAGTGACTTATAGTCCGGGCAGACCGACGCCTGTCGGTCCTACCGCCGGCAGCGGCTTTTCTTTTCCCAATGTCCCTCTTCTTCCTTTTCTTCTATAATGTATTCATTCGTTTGCTGGTTCGTTTAGCATTGCTTTGCATTCTGATCGGTACTCGGTCAGCCGGTTGCTTGGCCGACGCTTGTCCCGTGCTGCTTTCGCTCCTGCGGCGGCAATAGTGATAGCGTATGTTTCTGCTTACCGCCTTGTGCTGCCGCCTATAGGTTCGTTCTTTTGTCGCCGTGTCTGCAGCAGCCAGCCAGCCAGCCAGCCAGCCAGCGCTACCGCCGTTATTGCTGATTCGTCGTCAAGGACATTCCCTCGGTCGCTTGCCGACTCTGTCTCGGCTAGACCGCCGAGAACTAGCGCGCTTCTATGACAACAGTCGCCACCACTGCGAGCAGTAGACTGCGACAGAACATGGCGACCGAGCGAGCAGGCGTCCGCGACTATGCCATGCTAGGCTATATACTACACCTTCGGCGACGTGCCCTGAATAGCAGCTATCCACTCCAACGGTCACACTCATCTCGTATAAACATTGAAGAAGGGCCGTCGGTGCTATGACGAGCGGGCCGTTTGCTGCCGCTTCTGCAAGCAGCTTTTGCTGACTCGAACTGCGTCCCGACAGCACGGCAAGACTGGTAGAAGAACCTCGGTTCGCTTTTGTCCACTAACCGCGCTAAAGCGACGTCACGTATCGACGGTGAATCTTAGCGGACCACGCAGTGAAGGAGATCACCTATTCAGCGGGTCGGTCGCCTGTTCGCTTTATTTGCAGCTGCGAGACAGAAACGGAACAAGAGACGAACGAGTAAAGGAGCGATTTAAACGTTCGAAGGAGGAAGAAGGAGAAGCGCTGAAAGAATGTTATACGACGTTCGGTCCGCGCGACCGGGATCAACCAACAGCCGCAGCGTCGATGGAAAACGTGCGCGGCTGGCTAGATAGACGACGCTGCTAGTTGTTACCGATTTGTCTTGACAAAGAGTTCTTCTTTGATATCTTTTCTTTCCTATTTTTAGGCACTAGTCGGCGGCGGTCAGCTGTCTACTCTGTGTCAATCTCTAACCATGATAGATATTAGCAATAACGAAATCACCCACTCGTAGCTAATGGGAGTTATGTTTTACATTGTTGATGATCTATAACAGATACATAGGCAGACGCGTAAGAATCAAATTGCTGGTAGATGCATGATGTCCATACTCGATGAAAGATGCGTGACGGAAATCACTAGAGCCGACGTTAGCTGAAGTGGCGGATAATAACAACAAACCAAATTGTATCTGAGCTGATAAGGTCAGTTTTTGATATGTGTGACAGAAATTTAATATACTGACGCTTTGTCATGCGCTGCGGCCGAGCAGCCTGAAGCGTTCAGTGAACGACAATGTTGTCAAGCTGTTATATTTGCCATAGGTTTCCATCGATTTAAAGCCAAAAGATGTACATGGTATTAGCTGGCGAAATCTTCGGTTTTTTTTTTCATTCAGCTATTCAAACGGTGAGAGCTCAAAGGATTTACATGTGGCAAAAACCGTTATCCACCACGCTGCGAGCTTTAGTAGCAACAAGTGAACAGACCTATGTCTGTATACAGTGTCTTTACACGAGTATACGTGTGGCACAACGAAGACCCGATAGAGAAATCACCTACGGATCCCTTTTATTTCGCTCATACAGGTCCTCGCCAAGCCAAGATGTTGGCTCTACAATAGCCAGCGACACCTAGCTCATCTAAGGTCGCACCATTCGGCTGAAGATGATTTCTACTAGCTACCAAATATCAACGAAATAAGCAAACAATATCAATCAGTTCAACATACGACAACGTTATCTTTTCCACGCGTCTTCAATTCCTTCACTTCGAAACTTCGAAAAATGAACCAAGCGAACAATATTTTGTATTAAATGTACTATAGGAAGACAAAGCTTTACACCACAAGAACACTTCTGATTCAAATTCTCCTCGGATTATAAATAAATAAGCTGTCTATTAGTTTACATGCTGTGGTACCCGTTCACTCATTTCTCCGATCACCAGCATTTAACGCATCGTCGAGCCTCACGGGAATAAGAGTAAGACATTGACCACGTGCGTATGCTGTCATTTGCCCCAACGTAGTCGGAAATCGATAGTTGTCTTCTTTTCGAGATCAGATTGCGGTAAGCTTCGGGCACCGCCGTGTGGCTGTTTCCGTTTGGGTGTTACTACAGAGGGAATGCTTGTACATTCGCGAGTGAGGCGCGTTCTTTCCTCACGCTTTTGGCCGGCGGAAGAGAAGGAAGGAATAAGGGGAATGATGGTTGGAACGACGAAGAGATCCGAGCACATCTCTCTTTCTCTTCCGTGGGTTAGACAGCCAACATATCGGTGGATTTGTGGGGACTGGGGGGAGGATAGCAAGCGGATGAATAAATTAACACGCGTTCAGCCCCCCACATCCATCTTGATCTCTTCAACCGGGTGAAGTCGACGAAGGTACATCGACAAGAAACGGGCAAAAATTCTACCAGAGATATTAGAAACAACAATAATTTAGTATCCCATATAGAAGGAATAAATGCTTGGACCAACAGCGAATTTCGAAGTTACTCGGCGGTTAGGTAGCTTGTTTGATGACGCCAGCGCTTCAGAGCACCACGAAGAGTGCTAACAGAAATACATGAAATGCTTACCTAACATTTTGGGTTAGATAGTTCGATTTTTGTCCCTCTATACGGATTGCTTGAAATAAAGAGGCTACATTAGAAATACGCAACATGCGATTATTCTATATGATAAAATAAAATTAATTCGAAAACATTTGTCCAATTTAAAGGCCATTTATAAATTATGAGCTCTATTTCCTGGCGGGTTAAAGAACTCCAATTTATGTGAGAAGTATCAGCATGCTAAGATTGAAAAAAATCGTGTTTTTTAAAAGTAAGCTAAAACTGCCATCACAAAATTGAGATGGCACGACAACGATGTGGACTGTTAAACTATCCGGTAAAAAGACAAGGGCCACTGGTCCGAACGCTGCTATCAAGATATGCTTTACAACATGCGCGACACAATGCATAAAGCCTAAAGTACGTGCACTCCGCCCTGGGTTATTAGCACTGAATGCATGCCAGCTAGCATACATTTGCCAGCAGAGAGAAATACGGGTGCATGTAATGTTTTTTTTTTTTGTAACTGCACGAATATTTTTGACACGCTCAAACACCTTTAGCGCCACGGTATTTTCAGTAAATTGTCGGCGCTGTTTTTTTTTTTTTTACTAGTTCTGAACTGTGAGCAAGCTTTGCGGAGTAGGTTAGGTGTCTTTTGACGTCCGCTGTAGACTAGATACTGGCAATATACATATATATATAGGGTCGGCCGCGCAACCCTATAAGTAATTAAGCAAGGCTTGACAGCTCTGAAAGTAACCCCTAGTGCATAGTGTTTTTTTGTTTTTCTTAAGACACTCGTGTAGGTCAGGCTTGTTTAAAATTACCTCTGCGACGGTCAGTTGAATTCGGAGCAGATCATTAGGAGACAATTAACTTCAGCTGAAGAACCAACCGGCGTGATAATTCAGCCAGTACATCGTCTGGCGACAAGAGTCAATGCCGCTGCTGTCCAGTAGTTGTACATTGTAACCAATTATCCGTACAGCAAACAGGATGCGTGACAGATAGCGCTACGAGGGCATGCATTGAAGTATGGCGTCAGGACTTCGAGTCGATATGGAGAAAAGGGAAACGCACAGCTAACGATAGTAGAATGAGCGGCGCAATCAATACCGCGCTCTGCCCTAAGCACTCGAACCCAAGTTAGGCTAAGACTCCGTTCCTTAAAAATTCGTTCTGAGATATTCGTTGATCTCGCTGACTGTCCACGGTGGTACGCTACATTAGCAAGTCGGGTAGACTTTCAGCCCATCGATTATACCGCGTCCATTTTTATGCAACACGCTTCTTCTTCTTGCTTTTCTTTCTATTTCGCTTGTAAATACATATTTTCTGTTCTCTTGCGCCTCTGCTGCCTGGTCATCTTGTTTTTCTACTCGGTCACTTGGCCGTGTTCCAGTCTGCACGATAGGGACCTACGAATGGGTCTATGTCTCGCTCGCTATCTGTCTGTCTGCCTGTCTGGCTGACGGGCTGACCGGCCGGCCGGCCGGCCGGCCGGCCGGCTGTCTTTTGTCGTCCCCTGTCACCAACAACTGGGTCCTATCGGATATCTCTATCCGCTAGAGATAGAAGACAACGGCATTGGAAAGGTTAGTCGGTCCATTTGATGCTGTACTTTTCACGAATCAAAGGAGCTAACAACATTCTCCTAGGCTTTCGTTTGTGTGTATGTATATCAGTATGTTTTAGCATGGAAACGCTTTCGAGACGCTCGTAGCTGCGGTAGCTTACACAGACTGGCTTTCACTCTGCGCCACTGTGGTGCGGCTGCTACCGCTGCGGCAACTTTGCGTTTGCGTGATGTGGGAGGGACGGCGAGTATCTATGAAGCAAGCTTTTAGCCCATAGACACCCGCTTTCTCGCATTCAGCCATAGGTAAACAGACAGATGGATAGACAGCAAATCTACTATTATCATTATTATCGTCGTCGTCGTCGTCGCCATCGTTGCAAGGCGTTTGGGTCCTCTGTGGGGAGACGACTACATGGATGGATAACGTTGACTGAATGAATGCATGCACAAACTTCACAGCTTCTTTTAAAAGGACCACATATTGACAAGAATCAGTGTTGACAGAGGCCAGCACGCCATGCCCAAACACACGAGGAAGGTGGCGGCCGCAATCTAGAGCGTGCAATTGCCACTGGGTCAGTGACTCCTTTCGAAAGTTAATAGTAACTTAATGCCAGGAAGACTAGACGCGTTTCGGTTTAGCAAAATTGTACAAAATCAACTTGCGAATAAATTTAGCATAACTTTTTCAAACTTTGGTATGTAAATATACAGCTCTCCCGAAAGGCACTATCGAATTAATTCGTGTAAAAAAAAGAAATCAAAGCTGCTTCACGACACGAGGCTTCAGAAAGCCCACACGGATCATTTTGACCTTACACGCTCTGCGTGGAAACCTATTTAGACCAAAAGACCAAATACTTTATTCAATTTCTATAATCAAGTGGCTTACGTAACGTGAAGAGTTGAGCCGGTCGTACATAGTGAGTATCTTTTTTTGAGCCAGCCAAATAAACAAACCCTGGTCCTTGTTCTATTTAACCAGCCCCTTCTTCGACTAACCACAACAGCAAGCCTGGTAAGCAACGAAGGTTCGCTTACATGCTTGCTAGTATTTTAGGCGATGCAACTATCTTAACGCGCAGTAGAACTATCCTTACTGGAGAAATGCGGATCTGAATCTAAAAATATGACGGCTGCTTGCACGTGAGCACGAGCATCTCGGACGATTCTGCATAGACGGATAGATGATAGAAAACTCTTAATGGCTTATCTGAATGTCGTTTAATATTGTCCACTATATACATTTTGACCAAACTGGCCCTCCAGTGTTTCCATAATGTTTCCACATCGGGACGGTTAAACGTTTGCCTGAAACGGATTTCACAGCAGTAATTTTCTCGATTTTCCGCATGGTCCAACATGTACCTAGAACACTGACAGAGTGGCAAGTGAAATGATGGCACTTCCAGATAATGTAGGCTGTTCTGAAGTGTCCATATAGTAGTACATCGACTGTACTAGCGCAGATTTATTTCGGAGCTTTTTAAAAAACTACAAAAAAAAAAAACAACGAATCCATTCCGCTGGTACACGTCACGGGCTACTCGGAAAAAAACACCCTTTCCAGAAGTGAGTACGCGCGCGTCAACAACGGTGTCAACAGGCTCGTCCTGCACAAAATAGCACCAGCCTATATTATTGGTGTCCTGTTGTACAACAAGCATTATGAGGCAATGAGGATTTGTCGAATTGAAGTAGCGGCATGACACTGCTGCCGGGTCTACTACTCGTGGCTGAAAGGGTCCTATGGATTGTGAGACACGTATCTGCCTTTCATAACCAATGTGAACCAAGCAACGAAAGCCACGGTATTGCGCGTCGAGTACAAACAAAGGGGGCATTTGTGTCTGAGATAATATGTTGAAGAGGTAAAACGCCAAGTGAAAGGCAACGCTCACAGCGGCGGCAGTCGCAGAAGCGGGTCACTAGTGGACCGACATGTTGGAACAGCATCAACAGCTTCTCGTCTAGTACTACACTATACGAACATTAGCGTGAAAAGACACTGGCAAAAAGCCTGCATTGAGCAATAATATCCATCTGTTAAATGCACGTATAAAGAGATAAACTTACCCGATAGACTAAACATTGCGAGCTATTGTGTCTTCTTGAAAAGCTGGCTCCATCGTTTTGAGCATTGTTTAAGATAATTCTTCACACACTGCGTGTTGCTATAATGAAGAAGCTGTTCATGGTGATAGTACGACTATTCAGTGTTAAACGAATTAATTGTAAATCGTGGCGTACTCAGGGTCACTTTCATTTAATATCAGAGATTAAACTTCACTTGGGGATAAGACAAAAAGGCCTAAGGCAAAAAATAATGTTTTACTTATGAAAAAGTACATTTTCTCTCATCTCACGATTACTAAATAAGCCCTCCTGCTGCTAACTTCTGTCTTCTGCCTTTCAATTACAGTGACGAGTCTGGGAATTCCGCAAGTGATTGCTGAAATAACATATTAAGCGTCGTTTCTACAGCTTGTAGGTGATTTCTTCGAATTCTAGTGCTTATAGAAGCCGTGTGCAGGTTTATTCAGCAACACTTGGTGTTATTCTATCGCTTTGTCCTTATTAAGCTTTTAATTAGTTCAATGCACGTTTCTAGCTGTCTTTTGTATACGTGGTGGACGAACCTAGAACCCGCGACTGAAGGCTTTTCGGTGACAAAGCAGGGACTTTTGCGATCGTACAGCTGTTGTCAGCGGACTCCTTGAAGAGTCCAAGATGCACGCTTAGTACGTACAGGAGTATGTTATCTCTCCTGAGTAGATAATCTAGAGCGATCCATTGTAATCTATGCCGATACATGTCGTAATCTATTCTTCAAAACAATGGGCCAGCACCCATGTGTCTGTTGTTAGCATACGATCACTTTGAATATTTATCGTGCAGTCGTTGTCGCAAATCTGAAGATATAAAATCTCACTGATTTCATATATTACTATGTTGTTGAAGCACAAAGACATCGAACGGGCGCTTGCCGCGACAGTCTAATGCAGTTCCCTTCCAAATCGATGGTGCGTGGTGTTTGATCGTTGCTACGTGACGCACGTTACTACTCTGGCCTAAGCAAGTGAACTAGTTAGGGCTATCTACAACGAAGACCTGAGTGTAAGGCCAAGTATAAGCCATGATCGTCGGCTGCGCGCGATCAATCCAAGTATCGCACACTAAAGATGGAGGAATGGCACATGCAGTTAGTCGGCGAAGTCAGGAACCGAAAGGATATAAGGCAAGCGGAGTCGTTGAAGGGTCGCCGAGGATTAGTGCAGGGATAATGAGAATGTGTGCAAAGGAGAAATGAGGACGGGCTTTTCTTCACCATTACTTTATTGGGTACGTGAATGAACGACACCACTGGTCGACGAAGGACACCAACTAGGATAATTTCTCTCTCTCTCTCTGTTGAGTACTTCTTATTCATTCTTCATCCCAAAGCCTTCACACTCCAGGAAAAGCTCACAATGAGTGATTGCCCAGGAGTGCAGGGAACTGTAGCTTAATACAACGGCACTGAAGAGGCCTTACGAGGGTACTCGACAGCCACTTCTACCACTACAACTACGGTTATGGCTGTGGCGCTCATTTGAGCTAGCGGAATACCATGGTGGATTAAAAACCAAAGGCAGATGCTACCACATTGTCCAGTCCAATGAAACCATCAAGCTCCGACAGGTTTATTTCAGATATGTTTCTCATGTTACATTAGCTTCACATATTTTTATTTTTCAATACTCCGTCTATGCTCATGCCGCAATAATCTTTATTTACTCAGTGACAAAGGCTTAGATACATAGCTTGACTTGTGGTGCAAGGCTGAGGTAGGTAGGTAGGTAGGTAGGTATGTATCAACATTGACGAGATAAAGCTCCATGTATTTTGGCCTGTTGGCATCTTTTTAGGCAAAAGCAAGCTACTTAGCATTCGTTCATGTACCAGATAAACAACTACTGCTCTTGTACTAGTTTCAATACTAAAGATAGCCGGTTACACTTTGATAGATACGTCGAAGCGATTTCAGCGGCTCGACTTTAATGGTCACAAAATCAATAACATCAACGCATTCATCAACCGAAAGCTGCTGCTGATGGGGAACTGGTGACTGAATCGGTGATCCGGATTGGCACACGATCTTAACTACCCATCTACCTCTGCCCAGTGTCGAGGTCATTTGTACTAGAATAGTTATCACCGCCACCTGCCCACCAGCGCCGCACGTCTGTTTAGTGGACCACTGATACTGACAGACACGCGTACGACTACGCACGAGCTGAGCATTAGATAAATCTGACGTAAGGTAGACATGCATAGAGGCTGCAGGCCAGCATTCGCGTTCGTTGTACCGCTGGTCGTATGAATCGAACGGGGACCGAGGATAGCGGGGTTGGAATAAGGGTATCGGGGGCGTGGAAGACCAGTGGACTCCTGTGCTCCTGTTGTTAGCTGCTGGCTGAATGATGTGATTGCCAGTTTCGAACGTTGCTGCTGCTTCGAGTCTGCGAAGATCGCCCGCCGTCCCCGCCGCGGCGCACCAGCGCGGAGCAGAGCAGGTGAGCCTACAGAAGCACTACCTCGGTCCCCTCAGCCACTGGGACCCAGCAAATCACCGAGCGGATAAGAAGGAAATAGTGTTGGTGGTTCATCTTAGCATTAGGGAAGGCCACATTGAAGATACGAACACAGACCGGCAAGCAAGCTGGCAGGCAGGCAGGCAGGCACGCAGCAGAAAGCTGTGGTAGAGTTAGAGTAACGAGGTTAGGCAGGCGGGCAATGGAGGTGGCAAAAAAGCGGTGGCAGAACGCTGCAGAGGCAGCAGCATCAGACCTAACGTTAGCGCTTGATGAGGTGAGGGACGGCCGAAGCCAGAGCATGAAGGGGGATGGCGGATGAGGTCAAGCGAAGCGCCAGGCGCAGGACCGAGGGGGCCGGTGATTGGGCGCCACTGTAGCTGTCGACGACTATTCAGCCAGCCATAATTGATTTTTTATGGGTGATGATGATAACGACACTGACGAAAGCCACGACGATTACGGCTCCAAAATCGCTACTCGTCTATAAATGATGAGATAATGTGAAATTATTATAGTGACCTTGACGCGACGCACGAGATGGAAGCGTCCATAACGATTAGGATTTTATAATCGAATCATAATCGGCCGAAAACAGTCTTCTGTACTCATAACTGTGATTGTTGTGGTTGGATAAATGTTTTACTTTTAATGTATACGAAAAACACGCAAAGCTAATGATCAAAGTATTAAAGCTAAACGAAAATGGTGATGTAAAACGCTATTAGAATACAAGGAAAATACCTCTATACGGGATCCATATGAGAAGCATTTTTGCTAAAAAAAGAAGCTCAATTATTTGACATGTTACCGAACCCGTTGTCAACATCGGGACCAGGGGGCTACTATAAGTCGGCCTTCATTGCAACGAGAGGCGCAGCCCATCGACGTACACTTGTAGGCCTATATTGGGCAAGTTATAAATAAATGTCATCAGAGAGCCAATCTGCACGTTTACCACACTGACCTACAGTTTATCCAAAGAGGTAATTGTGTGTTTCTATTTATAGGCAGGACAAATACTATTTTCTACTGATAGCAATATATTACCCCTGTACCTAAATATAATTTTGTGGGACCGAATAGTTAGCGTTAGTTAATTCAAAAGCTCATCAACTAAGCAGGTTTTTTGCATATTCTAAACTGGCCGAGTAAATTCTAGCCGAGGCCTGCCAATTGACGGTCCTATCAAAAGGACGAAAGAAGGCCTGCTACCTTGTTTCGCAAAACGTAGCATTTCTGTCACAATTTGTGGCTTGTTATTGCCGTCGCCGTACGCAAGCGTGCCTCTAAAACTATCATTTCGTATTTGTAGAAACCAGATCAACGTAAATGAACGATATGCAGCAGCTCCTTTTCTGGAGTATGTAAAACTAAGGGCTCGTTTGAGTTTGTATTCAATTTCCTTTTACGCGCATCTGAATCTACCCGGAAATCTATGAATCTAGCTTGCGTTTTTTTCTTTATTAGTACTACGAAGTGTCAAAGGTTGCTATAAGTACAACGGAATTCATTAAGGTTGCTATCTGAAATAAGTTTTGAAGTGCTGAATAAACTATCAGTCGAATTATTCTTCGAAAGCCTCCCCTCCGCTTTCAATTCCCGATGTAGCACTTTTCTCAATCTCGTTCAACACAGCTAGTGCGCTAAGAATCCAGTTCTAGGACGCTGGAGTAATGGTAGCAACGCCGTCCCAGTTGTTTTATCGGAAAAGTCTGCAGATGCAATGAATGAACGCGGGTTACCCGAGTCCTTTCTGGGCTCCATTTAGCAGAAGATGGGGGGCGGACAAACTTAGACAAAGGACAAGGTAGGCTCGGGAATACCATTTATAAATGAAAGGCTCATAGGAGAGGAATAACAGATCCAGTCAAAAAGCAGAACAGTAGCATCCTGTGGCTGCCCTCCTCTATTGCTGTAACCGTCTTATGGACCCAATCCCCCGATTTCGTCATGGACGAGCAGGAGCGAAGCCAGAGTTGCGCCGCCATCAAAACTCCAGCATAGACAGCGCAGATTACGACCACAATCATCATAATCGTCATCAGCGTAAGGGAGAGGAGCTTCATCAGGCCGCAAGAATTAACCCCTCCATCATTTGGAATCCGTCCGCCTGCGCTCTTCGTCGATCTCGCCTTCGTCTGGTCTTTGCGTTCACGCTCTCCAAGTTTCTCCACTGTTATTGCCTTGGCTACTCTGCCTCTTAATTTATTCTGCTACCGCTCGTCACTATGGCTGGCTCCGCTTACCAGCGGAGCCGCCACTGCCAGTGTCGTCGTAATTTACACTGAGTACGGAACTCTGCAATGACTTCTAAATGGACAATGGAGACTCGCTAACACAGTCACAGAGGCAACGAATTCCAGCTTCAGGGTCCGTAGAAATAAGCTTCAGAGAGAATCGTTCGGCCGCTCACCGGCAAAGCCGTCACCACCAGCAGCGGCAAGTGCTTCGAGAAGACCGTACAGATGCCGTAACATGCGATTGCTAACCATAAAAGCCGTACTGCACAATGCTAGCAAGCTATACGGAGTTTGTTATTTTTGCTCCAGACATACGGGCCTGCATGAGATTGAAAAGCTCGTCCTCACACTTTCTTTGAAAGCGAAGTTGCTCTTCACTTCCTTATAGTTTGCTGATAAGCACAAAAACACGTGAAGAAAAAAGCGCCTTCAGAGACCCTAAGCACAACTGGAGTTCGGTTGCTTATATTCTTAAAGAGTGCACTGTTAGTTGATCGTGTTTGACGGACACGATTGTCATACTGAACTAAATTTGAATGTTTTTTTTTCCTACAAACGTATTGTTGAAGGGCAAATGTTGTATATATTAAGAGCTCAGTGCTCAAAGCTGAAGGTTACACTTGGGCTCCTTTAGGTTGACGCAGATTCCGGCTGTGGAAGTACCCAATGATATGGCACATTCGAAGGACTAGTCAGCCTGATCCTCGTTAAAGGTGGAGCCACGGGTGGTCGTCAGTCTACTTGCGTTACATAGATAGATAATGCTCGGTGACTCGTCCAAGCATAGGTCCAAGCCTGCATACAAAATGGGCCTTGCCATACCAAAACGGATCATCGTGACCATTATTACCGTCACGATCATCATGATTAGCATGACCACGCTTCGGTTATGGCTATAAATCGACTACCGGCGCCGTCAGAGGCAAAGGTATCGGCGGCCAGCGATGATGAACCACGAATGAGTAATCCCATCATCAATGTTACCCTCCCGCGGGTTTCTCCTTATATATATAAAGGGAAAAATAGAAGGGCCATATTATTATGACAGTCGTAGTGACCAGCGCCTATCGCGATAAGGTTTACTACTTGGCCGCTCTGTTGAGGAAGCTGAACGAGGTATGCTAGCTAGCGACTCCAGAGATACAGAGGGCGGACAGTATCGGAAACAGGAAAGCCAAGATACGGGGAGTAGTGGACGGATGAATAGACAGAGACTGTTAGACTGCTGCACAGTTCATTGATCAGCTATTGGTTCCTCATGAAAAATTAGATGAGACAAGAACTTCGGTAGCTTCGAGATGATATTCCCAGTCAGGAAGGGAAGTAAGCATTGGTAATTTACGGTCGTTACCCTTCGATTACGCTCACTAGTAGCGTTGAGTACCATTGCCTGAGGCTTGCATAAAGAACAGCTATTTTATCTGCGTCCATGAGTAGGAGGAGTTTGTCGCCATCGGCAGAATTAAAACGAAATCTCTCGAATTACTAAATGCACCTTACATTTCGTGGTAAAAATGGGGTAAGAATTAAACCGAAGATTTCAGTCTTCTTCATCGTCATACCACCAGTCTAATATTGGGGTGATCAAGCAGGCTCTGTTAGGTCATTGAACAATAGTAACAGTCGTTCTTCAAATAGAACGTGCATTTTCGTCTCACTTAAAAGGCACGCTTTAATATTGTGTTTTCTCTGTTTGTTGCTAGATTTAGCTGTCTCCATTAGAAAAGCTAGAGAAGCTTCTTACAAGACCCGATACGCCCCAGCACCATCGATCGGCTGACATTCGTCCACTGAATTCTAGGTCAGCAAATCGCCGCTTCGATACCACAGCCGATTTCGCTTTTTAAATTAATTTGGCGTTCTGCGGTTTGTTCCGTCATTGGAACAACAGTCTCATATTTAATGAAGGAGGCATCCATAAGGATGATCCATTGATAGCATCATCTTAGAAGATTCGTTTTTTGTTTGTTTTGTGGCAACACGGTTTTTGTGGCATAGATTCGAGCGGTTGTATTCTGATGGAATCAGATATGGTTTCTGGCCCAGGCGCAAAAGGATCTCAGCTTAAAATCAGTTAGAATTTTCCGGGTCGCCAAAGCCTCAAAGAGTCAGATATTGGTCAACGTAGTCCACCTTCGTTTGCTAAGTTCCTCATAACTTAAAGCCGCATCACATAAGCATCATCATCATCATCATCGAGGTTTGACATATGTACAGTCTGCATTAATTATCTCGACTACTTATGACAGCAGAGACAATTTCTTCTTTGCACACCCCCAGCTCCAAAATTCTGAAGTCTGTTTCGATAAATGGCAGCAGATTCTATTGAGCATAAGCCTTCGGCCTGTTACACAACCAAGCTGTCTTAGCTGCACACGTCCGTCCAGGAAAAGGATGCAAAAAGCAATGTTAAATATGCAACCTTCTGAGTATATAATTCGGAACAAATTCAGGCAAAATATACATAATGGAGCGGGTACCGAGCGTATATAGAAAACAAGCTTGTCAAAACATCCACTTGTATTTCTAGCGCAAGTTAACACAAAAAATAAAAACCTCAGTACTTCCAGTGTTAATCATAGCGGACCTAAAAGTTACCTTACGAAGAAGCGCATTTTATATGAACGTCTATTATGCTGGCTGATTATAACCAGGGGGCGGATGGTGGGGGATCACCGCCTCGTGTTAAGGGTCTGTATTTGCCGAAATCGACTGTCGAAAAATGTGTATGTAGCAGGCTAGCTAACAACCGCAATGGAGTGGTGCAATGCTGTTACTAGCTAGTTTTCTGGGGCATTATGTGGTGCCCCACAATGACCCAACGACGTAACGATCAATTCAATTCTGACGACCAAACACGTTTGGGATCAGTACTAACGAATAGTGTCGACGATTTTTCTACTGTGTAGTGGTCAGAGAGGACATACGAACGCCTGCTAAGTAAATAACCACAATGACCTCCACCTTGAGTGACACACGCCTTATTACTGACGCGTTGAATTTACTGTAGTACAATCTGATTGTAAACGGAATTATCTAGCCGCGGCCGGCATGTTATGACAGCTTAATTGTCGCTTGACGTCGTGAAAAAGGGGGTTCTTACTAAATATAATGCTTCATGTCAACGCACAACGTCCATGATTGTATACATTTTTTTTTCTTTTTCTTGAATAGTAACCGCTGTTTTCTTCGAAAGCAGTTCAATGAAGATAGCGCTTCATTAGCGGATCATTTGCTAATGTCAAAAAAAAACAATGTAATATATATACATGTAACCCTGATGTCATCTATATACAGCTTCGATTGAATCTAGTCTAGCAGATAAACGTGCCGGCTATTCTAGTTCGCATTGGGTTTCGCTATTTGCTTTATGTGTCTTATACTTATTTAGCTAACTAGATAGCTTTTTCCCCGCTGTCAGCCAAGTGGAAGTGAAGATTAGATGAAAACCGAAATTGTTCGAGTCATCAAGAGCCCCTCGAACGTGGGTCAGTATCATGTTAGGGCGCTACGAGTTTACTCACTGCCGGCTTCGTTGTCGGGTTGATGATGTCCTTGCCACTTCGCTATTGCTACACGTAGCATCGAGTGAATCGGCCATATTTCGGTTTGCCTAGTGGCCTGTTTCCGGACAAGTTTATGAATGAAGTTTAAGTCCACTCTAGGCTGGTGTAACTACTCGGTAAAGAACTAGTATCATTTCCACTGTGTTGCGACTCAAGACATCCAGCACGTACTTTAGCGAACATCATATCACTATAAAATAGACAGTACTTTTAAGACATAAGTGGCCAGTTTCGGCATACGGTCGTAACGGGTTATAAGTGCGTTTGCCGGTGATCGACGGTAGCTGTCTGTGATACGTGTTCTTACTCTGTATGTAATCTTAACGCTTCGGCCTTCCGCGAAGCCCATGAAACGATCTAACCCTATGGAATCGTCGGCGGTTTGTCCTATTTAAATCGAGACATCCGTCTTTGTCAACAGCGGCCTAGAGCGATGGACTCGCTCATCTATTAATGAAACCACTTTAACCGTCGATGTTTAGAAGTCCACGAGAAACTATTAGGCCCACCGATGGCCTCGCTACTATGCAGCGACCAGATTTATTCCTATTTCGTAAATGAAAAGGGATATAGGGTGTTCCGTCCGAATTTTTGCAGGAGCACATGAGGAAAAATGGTCATGTTCGAACATTTTAACTTTCTAAGCACAAATGGAGATAGGCTTGTCACCTCGCCTACCGATATGATAGTAAGAGAGAGGATTTATTCGCCATGCTCGTCCACGACAACGGTCGTCTAATGGAGGCTTCCGTTCTTGTCGAAAGGTCCGTGGACTACGATTAATTGTTTTTCCTGTTACATAGGGTTTGATCTGGAATCAGTATCGGAAAGGCGGGGAGTCTGAATGATGCTTGATTCGACGCACAACTTTCATAAACACAGAAGTGAGTTAGGCCGTTAATGTATAAAAACAAATGACTTTGTTTGACAAATGACGCTGCTGCCTAAGGCATATTCAACAGGATAAGTGATCCATCAATGTCAACGGATAGACGAACACTTCTGGCGCCGGTGAAATATAGATGTGAAGTTGCCCAACAGGTGTTGAAAGACGTCGTACGATCTACTACGGTCGGCACTGTCACATTAAATCTGTGATGAATTGCAATGGACTAATTACAAGCGTTCGACGACACAGTTCCCATACGCAACCACGACGCTGCCCATAGACGATAAATTGTCGACAAAGAAACATTGGCAGAACAGTATGGAACTGCTATAGCGTAGAAGTGTTCTTAGTATTATTACTACTCGGTTTTATTTAGACTCCGACAAATCGTATACGACAGTTTGTTTTTATTACTAGTAATTTGAAAATGCACGACTGTTTATCCGTTACACACATTATCTTGGTGTTATTTTGCTGGTCACTTCAATGGTGTTTTTGCGTGCTACATTCAATCTCATACAAGAAGCTAAAAAAACACGTAAGGGAAGTGTGAATTACGTAGCGAGCGAGCGAGCGAGCGAGCGATTTGTTGGATACCAGCATTCGATTGGTTGCAACTGCGGCCCCTATACCTAAATATAGCGCGTAATTAAGGCTTGTCGTAGTTATTCTCACTGTCCATGCTGTTGTGGAATAGTGGCAAGGAGCGTCCAATCAGTAAGTCGCTTGCTTGTTCTCGTCCACTGGTCCGTCCTGCCAGCGTCTCTCGCGGTGATTTAGACTCGAGTAGCAGCGGTAGCAGAAAAGTGACGCTACGCTTATCCAGCTCTCCATCGGTAGTCCGTCTTGTCCGTATCGTTGCTGCCTATCGGTGTTAGGTCGCGTCCTCGGCCACCGCAATGGCCCCGTCCGCTGGCTTCGCCACTGCTACGTTCCGGTGCTTCCGGTACGTTGTACCATTTCGCCATGCGCGGGCCTGGCAAGGTCACTAGCGCGACTAGCGCCATCTCAGTGAATGTGACAACTAGCAACTGTATTAACTACGCTGCCGCCGGTACCAGCAAACGCCAACGAACGCCTCCCAGGTTGTTGCCGAACAGAATCATGGCCAGTAACTACCACAGCAGCAGACAGACGATAGACATCATCTGACAGTGGCACATCGTTCTTCTTTCGCTACATCAGCGCCGCGAGCGTTCGCATACCGTCATCATCGTTGTTGTCGACGGCGGCGGCGGCGGCGTCGTCGTCGATTATCTGTCGTACGTGTGTGTCTCTCTCTGTATTTAGGTCGAGCCTATAGATAGGACACTTCTCTCTGAATACAATTTTTTACATTGTTATTTGTTTATTTATTACTATCGAACGCTCAGCCATAACGGCGAAAAGGGATAAGGAGCGCAGCTATACCTATTGGGCACGATATATTACGCATAAGTACTATCAACTCATACGTTTACAACGATACTTGCATTGACGCTTAACGTATTTGTGTAAATGTACAATGGCTGATCGTTGCATATCCACAGAGATATCATTTGTACTGAACATAAAAAAAAAAAAAGCAGACTCATGTGAAATAGCTAATGAAACAAATTGAATTACCCTAATAGAAAAACGTATTTCCAGGCGACTTCTTCTAGTTCAGCCATAACGAAGGTATAATTAAAACTAATTAGATCTGTTTATACAAGCCGGTCGCTAACAGCGAAAATGGGTCATCTTAATAGCTGGGGGTGTAAGTGTTACATAAGCTACGCTAGTAAACCAAAGGTCAAGAATGGGAAAATAATTATAGTTTACACAAAAGTTGCTTTAAAGTTGGACACTCGTTTTAATAATAACACTTCAACAAGAACTAACTGGAATTAGTAGCATTCAACTTTACTTTTTTAGCCAACTACTATGATGTGCCCTGCTTTCAAATGTGTTGCCTTATCTATTGTTATTAAAAATGGACGCGATTCAAGAAGATCGCTGTTAGCCGCAAGGTTTTTATTTTAAATATATTGCTAACAACAGAGGGGACTGAAAGGCCCATTGAACTGATTTTCGAACATAAGCAGTAACCTTTGATTAAAAATAAAAAGAAAATGTATCTAATAACGACCGATAATATTAGCGATTTCGTAAATCCCAACCTTTTTGCAACTTACGCTCGAATGCCCTCCACTTTTTTTTTCTACCAAAAACACCTAAATAGCCATTTTCCGAATAAATTTAACTGGCCGATACCTTTATATATGAATCTACAAAAACGGCCTTACGATACATACTTATTATCACCTTTATTATACAATCCGTACAAGGATGGCGTGTAATTAGACGGTCTTCTTGGACAGACGGACATATCCACACAAGAGTATATATACGTGTATAATAGAGACATGTAAGTAGACGCATTATTATCACTGCTGCTTTTCTTAGCTCTGTATTGCTATGTTCGATGTTTATTCCTTCGTTCATCTTTGTCCGCCGCTTTGTCTTAATATCTATGCTGTTTGTGTCTCAAATATGTTTGTTTGTGAATGTGTGTGTCTGTGTGTGTGTGTGTGTGTGTGTGTGTGTGTGTGTGTGTGTGTGTATGTGTGTGTGTGTGTGTGTGTGTGAGCATGCGGCATTAGCGCCAGTGTTGTCGGCAGCGGTAGTACTAGACTGGGGGTTGATTGCTCCTTCTACTCTTGTGGCTGTTTATACATGTAGTTGTTGTTGTAGCGCCGCTGACGGCGTCGTCTGTAGCCACACATTCGTTCAAGCGCTACCGTCAACGCGGCGACTCGTCATGCGTTGCGCGAGCTATCCGGTGATAATTTTCCAGCACACGCACCGACCCAACAGCGAGCGGCCCCAACAGCGTCAAACGAGAAAAAGTCGAAGAAGAAGTGGCCGTAGCAGCAGCGACGGCAGCTCTATCTGTAATTACGTACCACCAAGTTCGATCGAGCCGCATCACATCGCCAAGCCACTCTGCACAAGCTGACAGACAAACAAACACACAGACAAACAGGCACGGGAGGGAACAAAACGCAAGGGGCAAATGTTCGTAGAACGAACAGGACTGGGCACCCTCTCTCGCTGGGTTTCCCTAACCGATGAGAGTAAATCCGACATCGTCCGTACCGCCTTTATTACGACTATACCATTCCGGCTTTGTCTGCCAGACCAGACTGCCCCTATCTTCGAGCAGTGCCCGCCAGTGATAGCGATTGATGCCGACTACGATAACGTTAATCAGCCCTATAACTGCATGAATGGTAGATGGGTCAGTAATATAATTGTTCGTACTTTGTCTATTCGGAAATATATTCGTTTTCCTTTTGGCTTTTTTATTCTCTCTAGACGGGCATACGATGGAAGGGTCTCTTGACGACAAACCACCCAGGTTTTTATGTAATTGAATCTGAAGCGTACCTGCAAAAGTGTGGATGCTTCTGTCGCAAGTCATTGTTCTAGCACATCTGCATGAACGTTATTACAGATCGAATGGCGGGCAAGAGTATGCGGCATCATTGGCATTGAAGCTTATGTGTGTTGAGCGAGGAGAGAAACACGCATATGCTGCTTTCTACGCGACTTCAACCGTTGAAAAGGCCCATTCAACTTGTAAGCGGTAAATGGGCCATGAGCGCCAAAAGGACAGCAAGAAGCTAGTTACAACACTGGTGTTTCACTTAGGGGTGTCTCATAGTCAGTGTGATTCCAGCAGTCACCACTGTGGTGGATAAAAAAAACCATGGGAGCAGCTTCCGTACGATAGCGGTCCGCGTTTTGGTTGTACGTAGAGATGCCATTGGAAAAACGTTGGATTCACTCGTTGCAGTCGTGAACTAATCTAATCTCCACCTCCTATTTAACTATATTCTAGGTCTTAGGTTAACTGCATTCTATATATGTATTGCTAGGCCGACCGCTTGCGAGAGAAGTGGAGATCATCTGTGGCCGTTTGAGATGTGCCTGCAAAAGCGGCTCCGTGTGGCGATAGCTAATATATATGGGAGTGGATATAGAAAACCCCTTTCACCTACTTTGAAACCCCTCAGCAACGGGAGCGCTCAAAGCCCCAGTTTAGAAGCTCCGAATCGACTAGCTTAAACAGACAACGTCTTAGGGAAGATTTGCCAAAACAACGCTTTTCCTATATAGTTCGAATTTCCTTGTTGTATCTGAGATGACTGATCTATGTTTTAGCCTAAAGCTAATACGAATCGCGGCCATCCGACAACTGGCTCTGAGCAACCGAACTGATATACAGCTGTCAACATGCATAAGTAGACGGTAGATCAGATCGCGAACGGCTTCTTCACAATAGAAATAGGCGACTAGATCTCTAGAGGCAATTGTGCACCTGTTTCTCACAGGAAGTAACTAATTGCCTGAGTTTCGAAACTAGTCGCGGTTAATGTTTGTCATAAGAAAGCGTACTCTAAAATGACAGACGTTTTCATGTTCTTACGTTATGCTTAGGTTCCTTTGGAAAAAGATAACAACTGTCCAGTGAGAAAACAACCGCAACTACTTGAATTTTATAGGATAGAAGCAATCGTTATTGAGACAGGTTCAGCAAACGTGTTCAGCCCGTTGAGCAGTCTGCTCAGAAAAACCACGTTAGATTATTTCGATTTTTTCGAAAATCCACTACGCGAAATTGTTCATTGGTGTACGTTTCTATTTTTCCTACCCTTTCGTATATTTTCATAGCCTTCCATTACGACCTTTCTCTATGTTTTAGTTGAGCTTGCAAACGGGCGTTTTTGCATGCGTTCATGATGAAAGGTATACCGGGACCGATATGGGCCTTTGTAATAGTTCATAGAGCAGGAACGAGCGGAAGGACCTAGTAAAGAAGGAGTCGACTTGTGAGGCTCGACCTCAGAAAGACCCAGTCGTTAATTGATGTCCCATCGGGTTGATATAATAGTTCGAAGTAGCGATAGAATAAATAGAAGACACAAGACGACTGTCTGTTTGAATGTATATTCTACGAGGGCGACTTGTCAAAGATGACCATGGATAGTATTGCAACTACATTCGGTTCCTCTAGTCTTTACTGTACATAGTAGAGCTCTGTGACCGGTGACGGTAATAGGATGTTCTGCGTATTTTCAAGCGGTGCACAGGGGTAATTTTGCAAAAATATCGATTTGCTATAAATCTTTTTAAGAAATGGCGTCTCAACCTGCATCAGTTCCTCCGTAAGGGCAAATCGGAGTCGGAGATACGCGTTCCTCTGAAAAACACATTGTCCATGAGCGACAACAGACATGCGACGATAGAAAAAAAATAAGCAGAGTAAATAGATACGTTCGTCATCAGCACCAGGAGACAAGGCGACGACAAAATGAGACATTTTGTTGCATTGGCGCGGCCGTTGCCATTACTGCAGTTGCTACTGCCACGATTACTACAGCTTCAGCTATTACTGCTGCTACTATTTATAGGGCATTGTGGCGTTTGACGTGTCTCTTCTTTGTCTTTCTCTTTTGTACGTACACGTAATTACGTGTCTGTGCCGGTAAGCTATCAATGTTTCGTCGACACTGCTCATGCTCCTGCGTATTTTTGTCTATTTTAGACGGCGACGGCTTTGCCGCTGCTGTTGCCGTTGTTGTGCTCACGTTGCCGCAAGAGCAGATCAGCTTCAGCCAAAGCGGCGGCGCCGCCGCCGCCGCCGCCGCCGCCGCCGCCGCCGCCCAAGGGCCCAAAGTTGGAAACGTCAAGTATCAGACATACTCGTTTGTTCACTTGCGTTATTGATGCGAGCAGATCCCAGACAGCCGACCGGCTATGCACGCAGGCAAACTTCAGTCAGACGGGCAAACGTCAAGTGGCCGATACACGTTACGCTGCTGTGTGTCGATCGAACAAAACGTCCTGCTACTCCTGTAGATAGAATCTCATGCAAACATACATCTATGCAATGACGAGTCCATCCCATAAGTGACTATTTTTATTATTATTGATAACCACAGAAACATCTAGTTGTACTGTTGGCTCGTATACGTATTCCTGTATTGCAGTCGGTACCCGTAGTTATTCAACTTATCAAATTTTTACCTTCCACTTTGTAGTAGTACTGCGCCTGGAACATTGTCATACAATTGTAACAATCGCTCACTTGATCGTGATCGCCAAAATCACCCCCTAGCAGCGTCGTAATTTGTGGCTAAATTGTCATTATTTCTACTGTTATGTACGTTCGCACGCCATTACTAGCCAATAACGGTATTGGACGTGCATGCAAAAATTACTACCATCCGTATTTCTCTATCTGTAATGATATGGAACAGATTGAATAGTCGTAATCAACTTTATACGGTATAGTTAGATGTTATATATTTGTATTAGTAGCGGTGGTGGCAGTGATGCAGACGCTGGGCTACTTTTCTGGGCTGGCTTGTCGTCGCTCGCTGGGCAGGTCGCTTCGATCGTCAGCTGCTACTTCCCTGCTTCATTCGCTAGGGTCAGAACCTCCGTTTTTTAGTTGCGGTTGAGTGCTAACAACACCCCGTGCTCCCGCCGTCGGTCTCAGTGACAACGTTGGCGGTTTTAGCAATCACACACGGCTCCTTTTCATGGGTTGATTATTGGAGCTGTGGCCGTTCGTGCTACGGTAACAACGACAACAACAATTGCTGCTTTGGCCTTTTACTTTGCTCTATAGATGGGTGGGTACTTAATGCGATATGGCGGCAGTACACTTAAGCCCAGTTCATCTGTTCAGCATACAACCGGCCCGACTCGACTTGGTCGACCCATTTGTATTCGGCCTGTCCCTATGCGTTCGCTACCTGTGTGATACTTTCATTAATTTCAAGGCCTGACAGACGACAGGTAAACAAATAATAGACGGGGCCGCTAAACTGCCAAAACGCGTCGAAGTGGGAGCCTAACGCCGGCTTGGTCCGTCGTCAATGGCGCGGATATTAACTGACGCGACGGCGGCGGTTGATCTGATCGATAACCTCATCCCAATTCGTTTTCTGCACCTATATAAATATGCATGCGGATTTTGTCTGTTGTTTACGTTTGTGCCAGTATATACAGATGTCGTTCGATGGTCGACTAAGCGTCTCGAAATCCAACGCAAGATGTTGCAGTCAACCTAGGTGCTATCGGCCACACGAAAGCGTTAAGTCAGTGTTGGAGATCGTTTCCTCTTGAAGTTCCTGGCCAGTTGAATAAGTCTCGCTCCCACTGCGTCGTTTTAATTGCTGTAATCATCTTGTAAACAAAGGGTAGAAAAAAAACATGGTGTATACCATATTACATAGACAACCTTAGCGTTGAACGTAGAGGGCCAACGTGGGGTAAATAACCTTAATCCCGATAATGATACAAAGATCAGGAAACATTATCTACTGCGGAAATCAATCTCAGCGCTAACCAGCAAAGGCTGGATTAAGGAGTCATACTGCACGAACTAACATGTTTACGCATTGCCGGTAAGCTTCTGATCTGATGAGTTTGTTCATTATATATTTGATAGTAGACCTTTAATTTATCGTTTTTTTTTTTTTAAATTGTTTAGTAGTTGCGAATCTATCTTTGTCTACATGGAACATCTTATTCTACTTAGCAGAAGTCATTTTCATCTCGCGAAGCCTATCTAGAACAGGACCAACAGCGTTGAGATGAATATGCTGGAAATGAAATGCTGGAGCTTGTCTAACGCGTTTGTGCTGCAACGGTCGGTGCCCCACAGATTCGTGATGAGTAGTATAATGGAGCTCACTAACTTCGTCACACATTCTATGACGAGCTCTCGACGATACATATAGGAAACGGGGTTGATATGTACACGATGGTTGTACAATATAACCCTGTATTCGAATGTTGTACCCGCGACTTCTACCACCGCTGTGTAAGATTTGAGTTGTTCTGATTGTTGCGTCATTTGCAATCTTCCACACCAAATGGCCTATCGACGAGACATCATTTGTATCCACTCTGCTTGTACATTTGTTGGGTTGATGTTCATCTCCTTTCAAGGTGAAGAGCCTATTTTACGATATATAATTCCATGTTTACGGCTGTTGTCGTTTTTTTGCTTTTTAAAGCCTGTGACATCATTTCCTTAGTCTTTGAATGCAACTGCACTTTGGCCATAGGCAAATTCTATGCACGTACGCAGCAATAGGAACAAGTTGTGGCACCCCTTCATGTGACGATGTATGGCCTGCTGAGATGCAAGGACAGGGTGATAAATCTCGATAGTCATTTTTGGCTTTTCACCAAAACTTAGTTAATACACACTATGTTGCCCGTAGTGTCTCGGTAATCTCACTGCATTTAGATTTTTATTTACGTAGTAATTTTTAGCCCTGTCATCGAGGGCACTTTTTTATAGGGGCTATTCTTTTCATTGACTCATCAATCAGAACAATCTACAGGATAGTAGAAAGTACTATTTCCACGGCACTATCCAGTCGAATCTGTTGCGGTACGCCGCCTAAATATATTCACGTCATAAATTGCAAATTAATATACCAATTAAACAACTGACTCCGTTCAAACTGTGTCGATACATTTATGCACGTATCACCTGGATAAAAGTCGGGACCAATACAAACAAACGCACGAAACTTTTGTTTGAGGCATCGGTAGCGAACGCGCTCACGAGGAAGTAGCTCAGTCCAATGAAAAATGGAGAAAACTTGGATAGTGAACGTCGATTGCCTGCGGCTGAATGGCCGTAGGATGATCTGTTTTGCGCGCGAGTAAATGGCCATAGGAATGATCCTTGTTTCTTTTTACATTCTCACTTGCGGAAACCGCAACGAAGTCAAGTCGGCCAAATAGACGGGCTTGGCTTTCGCTGGTGGCCGGCTACAAACGATTCTCTAGGCCAGATGGCCTAGAGATAACGTGTCTCTAAGAAAACAAGCCCGTAACATATGTATGTAGCCCAGCCACGGCAATTTCGTGACAAGATACGTGGTTTCGTTTAGGGAAACATTTGAAAGCGGGACAGCCTAGAGCCTAGAAACGACAAAGAGGATCTGGTCATGTCGAACGCAGGATGAAAGACAGTTAGGCTACCACTTACGCTACCCAATCATCTACAACACGTGTATTGCTACAGACATACGTACATACATACACACTTGTAAAGAAGAGCCGTTAAGTTGATTAATTTTACCAAAACTTTCTTCTACCCTCTCTCTGTCTTTTAATGGCAGTAATTCTACCCCATTTGACAGTATGTGTTTCGATCGAGCCTGTTATAATTAGCCTTACCCTACATGTATCAAACAAACAAACGCGTTTAATAAAAGGGTAATTAGTTTCCCTCTACTCTTTATGGGTTCGATACCTGTGTGGCTACTCCTGTTCAATCTTTTTCAATACGTTACTCCTTGTTGTCGAATCGTCACTACTTTTTACTCGTAGCACATACGAGCATTATCGGTATTAGTCAGGACGATGATAGTAATAATAATTTGCTATCGAATCATCATAGGTCTAATGAATTGAAGTGCACGATCATTTTTGTGCACGCGGAACGACCTCGTGAGCGGATCGTAAGTTGCCCATCGCGATACATTATCAATGGTATTATAATGTTAGATGTGTAAGTGACGATCTCTCTAAAGGTAGCAGCAAAGCAGGCGAAGTAGCTTTGAGTCTTTGTTCAGGACGAACATCGCTGGGATTATCTAATAATATAGGTCAAGCCAGCTCGACAACTAACAGTTAGCTAATCGTTAAGTTCAACTGTTATATTTAACTGTAATTGAAATCTGATTAGTAACTTGATTGGAGAAAGCCATATTACAATTTGTTTTTTTTTGGACACTGGTAGTGAAATTGTCGTCCATTCCTTCCGTGGCCTAATATGGTATTGATGATTTTTTGCTGTTTGTCTATTTGGGGTCGTTCTAACACTTGACCTTGGTTACCTCAGAGAAAAATTGTTTTTTTTTTCCGAAAATTTCTATAGGAGTCGTTGATGATTAGCTTATCTGGTATATTTTTTTGCTAATATGTCTCATTTAATTTGTAAATCCAGTTCGTATTGTAGGTGGATATGTTATTACTTATTGACTTCAGTTATCGTGGCGCTGTTCAAACGGCAATACTAAAACTACGCCTTCGATCAGAAAACAACAGAAGTAAAATCTGCTGAAATTGTTTGCTTGACAAATGACAGTTGCCATGCGCAATTCGTTGACGAAACGAACAGAAGTAGATGGCGTTTAGCTGAGCACATGAGCAACGTTTACGCAACGCTACAACCGGAGGTCCCTTGAGTTGCCTCCTAGTCGCGTGCTTCTTTGTTCTTATGGAACGTCATCGAATTTTTTCCTCAATCAGGTGCCTGCCAAGATGAGTCCCGTGAATGATGGCGCAGAACGTCAGGAGTGATTCGGTCTGTTTGTCCGCCAGTACAACGCCACATCGTAGTCTGAATGCGGAGCGCATACCAGATACAGATCAATATGGTTACAAACATTGAGAATCGACTTATAATGATGTTTAGCTGCTATTGCCACGAGGCATGCCGCGACGGCGGATGCGGCGTCTTGTATAGGCCTCCGTATGTGGGTGCGTTTAAACAAATCTGTGCGTTTCAATCTGTCTATGCGTGAGTACCATGGAGAAAGCGGCGGAGTGCACCTTCACCCTTGTTGCTCGTTTTGTTTGCTTTCCTCATTCTATTTTTCGCTCGTCATCGTTCCTTCCCTAACAATTTTAGATATGAGAATAAGGTCTACAATAGTTACGAACAGCGTTCACTTCTATAGCTATATACATGATGTGCTGGTCAGTTCCGCTGTGGTCGTTCTTGGCTGTTCCGCGCAAAGCAGTCTTTGTAATGTCGCTAAATCGGTCTATGGATGGATGGTACACGGAACATTCGTTGTTCAAGAGGCGCTTTGCTTTTATCCCGTGGCTCCCCGCCGGAGCACTATCATTGTCCCGGTGCCTCCTAGACGTTCGTCAGGTTTACTGAGCTGCCCTTGGGGCAGGTCCGGCCCTATCTATTGACGGCAGTTGTTGCCAGTGCTATGGTGGTTGCTACACTTTGGCCTACGACAACATCTTAGCTGCTGATTGGCTAATCGACCGACCGACCGACCGCCAGCTACGATAAAATAGCACCTGACTGGATTGATCTGTCGTAATGACGGCGTTAACTCCAATGGCCAACCTCTTGGCAAGAATTAGTAATTCAGATACCAAGAGGATGAGAACATGACTTTTTACCGAACCACTGTTTTATTTTACAACTGAGGGGACAGTCCGTCGGAATCTGTCTAAAAGTGATCACCGCTTAGACGCTTTCGTTGCTAAGTACCGAGGGCGTAGCACTATTCGTTACTGATGCTAGCAGCAAGACGGTAGTCGAATGAACGGTAGTTTTGCGTATTTTGTCTTTTTCAAGAATTTTTACACTAATTTTTAGGCGGTCAACCGTAAGGTAGCGACAACAAACTGAGCTCCGTCAACTCCAATCAAGAATAGAGGCACATCTGAGATTTAGCGAAAGCAGATCGGTGGTACGCTAGCAACTTACATCGAAATTGTTGTCCTTATGCTCGAGGTGACAGTTGTCTGGTGGACAGCTAAATCATATGGAAAGGGACTGAAAGAAAAGCTTGCTCGCCCCAACAACATGTTGGCCCCCTACAGATCATCACAGAAAAATCTAGGGAAAATCTAGTCGGATGACGTCATATCACTATTCGCGTCGTTTATTTTACCAAATATCTGTGCAATAGCTCTTCTGCCAGGGATAACATTAGTTTGCGCTTAAGTTAATGTCAAAGTGTGAGGGTGTCGATATTCTTGAAGAAGCCGACGTTGCATAGCTATGCTTGAGGCTGAATGCCGATTTGTTCAAGTTATATTAGTAGGAGTGATGATCGCTTATAAGTTACGTAGACTCATGTTAAATGAACGATTAATAACTCTTCTCGATAGACGAGTGTGTATGCCGATCACTTGCTTTGAACTGGCATAGTGAGAAGACGACTGGCCATTTTTGCCGAGAAGGTGTGCCCGAAGGGCATTCATCCCTGACTTTTTTGCGCAAAGCTGACTGGAAGTAGAAACACAACGGTCTCACATAGAGATGGGACACGGCCAAGTATAATACACCACTCAAGAATAGCATTTGCTATCCTGACTTGACCTCAGGCCCTCCTTCGAACCGCTAGGTAAACACGCAAACAAATAGCAAAGCTACCAAGCCAACGGTCTATTGTTTGTAGTACCTGAATCGTCAACGACAACAGCAGCAGCAGCAGCAGCAGCAGCAGCAGCAGCGACAACAACAGCGGCAACAACAATAACAAAGAGGAGGTGAACGAGTGGAGACGAACGACGGTATGGAAGAATAAGCAGGCCAAAGCTTCCCTTGCACTACACAATTGTTACGTTAGACAGTCCCGTTCGGCAATAATAATAATCACACGTCAGCATGAGTGGGCTGAGCGACGCGGCAGAACACTTGTAGACAACGAAAAGCAAAGACCGCAACGATGATTCGATCAGGGAAAGCCCAGGGAAAGCCAAAAAGTCTTCCGTCGGCAAATGATGGTCGTTTGTAGCGAATAAGCGCTTACCTTCTTGGTGCTGTTGCTTCGAGAAGGAGGGAAAACTCCGTGCTTCGTCAAAGCAACAGCTAAGCGGTGTTAGGAGGCGCTACGATACAGTACTCGTTACAAGGAAATCCGGCATCCGACTGCTCCGAGCTCTAACGACTCCTGATGACCATAAATCTGCGCGATGGAGATCTACAATAACTGAATGATCTTCAACTACACATCTAACGAAAATTGACAAAAAAGATTAACGTGTAAGCTAGCAGTATTTATACTCGGCTATCAACAGACTCAAAATTTAAAAAAAAAAAAAAAAAAAACAAAATTATTGTAAAGTACGCGGCCATTAGAGTTAGCAAAGGTAATGGTCGCGTTTCCTCACATATATATGTATGCCACCCTTCTTTGTTTACAGGCTGTTTTGTTTCTATCATAAAATTTTATGTAGAAATTAATATCAAATGATGTCGGATAGCACAAGAGACTGTTTTCGACATTTTGTCTTTAACCAAGTTGACGAAACAGCTCAAGATAGGTGTGAAATATCGACATATTCGATGTGTTCTATTCGACTTTGCATATATAACAAGGATCTTCTTGAACTACCCCTCAAGCAAAATCATTTCTCGATGGGCCTTTGTCCCTTAGCGAAACTCCTCTCACCAAACACGAAACGAATTTGTTGAGTTGCTTCCGTAAGTTTTAAGATCGGAGAAAATCTATGTTATGAATGCGGTTTTTTTTTCATTTGAAACAGCCATCTTTAAAAGTAATGATCCGAAGGAAAAGCTAACAACAATCTTGATAGGCAAAAAAGATCATTTTTACTATACGTAACGTTTAAGTTTCGGTAAACGAGAAAATTATGCAAGGAAAACTATAAACCTCATTGGACTGATAGACTAGTAGTGTAATACCCCAAAATACAGTAGGGTTACCCGGAAAAATGTACCACACGATGATATGCTTTGGTACCCGAACAAGAAATAAGGAGGATCAAATAAGAGTAAAAATATCAGCTAAGCTTGTTTATTTCATGCTATAAAAAAACCTGCAGGGATAATGTAATGATGTTCGCTCCGTACTTCAGCCAAATAAAACTCTGGTCGTGAGCTGATATTGGTAACGAAATTTGAAAAATTACCTCACTTTCTATCGAAACTTGAAACTCATAATTGTAAATTGAGCTGTCTACTTGCTCGATTTGTCACGAAAGTTAAATTTCAAACATGTTTACGTTTTACTTTAGGCACAACTTTTTACTCACCTGCGCTAAAAATCAACGTAACGCTTAAACCAGACCTTTTATAGTTTATTCTAGATACCACGCACTTGTTCTCCAACGATACTAATAATAATGTATTATTATCACTCAGTTTTTGTTGGAGCGCACTCGACCTCTAAAGTAAGAGACTTTCTGAGCTCTTTGAATTCAGCACTTTTTTTTTACTACGCCGTCTCTGGTTCGTGTCCAACATGTGGCCCAATAGGCTAGTGGGACTTTGATGACAGGATATCGGAGAGCCACTTGATGCTGCCGTGCCCTTCAAGTCATTCTCATCTTACTGATTACGTACTCCTCGTTCTCGTAGATCTCTGAATCGTCTAGTGCCTGCGAGGTGGGGAACGCTCTTTTCCTGCCGTCCGTTCGCCCGCCTACTGCTAAGCAGCAGCTCAGCGTCGAGTGAGAATTGACTGGCCTCTCGTGGCTGGCCAACAAGGAGTTGTCCTCTACCAGAATAATGGATCATCGACCTTAGGAGACTTCGAGGTGGGTCGCATGTGGATGCCGGTGTAGACCGCAATGGCAGCAAAGCTAAAGCAGGGCAAAGACAGGAGAACGCGTGTGCGCGCCATGCTATATGCAGGGCGAAAAGGGAAAGAAGGAACAACCGTTCCGTTCTCTCCACTTTGGTGTTCTTGCTATAGGCGTGCTAGTGGAAGGATGGGAACACGCAGGGATACATGCTTCTTCTACCAGTCAGGCTATAAGGCAGAAGATTCCTTAGAAGAGTCGTCATGGTCTGAGAGATGGTCAGATTCGTAGATCCAACTTGCTCTTGTCCTTATATGTTGCACTGTACGCGCTGGTACAGGAAGAGCCTACTAGACGAAACTAGGCCCTCGTTGACTGGTCGGACTACCTTCTTTACCATCTACTATGCCCTGAGTCATCTTGGCCCTTTGCGTCCCTGTCACACGGGGAAATTCAGACCAAAAGGACGAACTAAGATCCCTGCTAGTCCCTCAGCCAGTTCCTTGGGGAACGCCGTCACAGCCGCTACTTGATAGATTCTGCTTGCAGAGAGCTATTCCTCCAGGTTCCCAGGATCCACATCTAAATCGCATCTTCGTCATCTTCTTGGCCCCTCTCAACCGGTTCAACTCCTCCCTCCTTCTATGAGGAGCATCCTTTTGCTCGTTCTATCTTTCTCGCGTTCGTAAAAATCTCGCGTTCGTGTGCTTCATAGTCGGTGCAGTTGATAGTAGCATCACTTCGCTAAGCTTATACCCTTGCTGCTTTGTTGACTGCTTTCTATAGCTGTTTTCTGCGTTGCCACACCAATATCTGTCTCCTGATCTGCCTCCCCGACGCTTTCAGCCTTCGTTTCCGTTCCAGCTACAGCGCCTCCACCCGTGCATCATCAGCGGACCCTTTAGTGCTACCGAAGGCCGTGGGCATAACTGCAGCATTTTGCTGGCATGCATGCCCAACGGCGGCAAGTATAAAGGTAGTCGAAAAAGATGAAAGCAGTGCGTCATCTTTTTCGTCCGCCACGGCTTCGTCTTCCTGATTATCGTGGCAAGGAAGTTCATCTAACGTCAACCGTGCTCTGGATCCGGCAGTCTGTCGCAAACTTCGGATTTCGTCTCGGACAAAGACGAAAACGAAGAGGAAAAAATGACGAACTTCGAGGAGCGGACCAGAGCGGCAACAAGGTAAGGACAGTAGGATCGAAGAGAAGGACTGGCCCAGCACAAACGGACCGAATGAATGGGGTGCTACTACCTGAAGAGGGGAAGAGTCTGCTCAGCAAGAACAGTACGGAATACAACAGTGAGTTTAGGAAACGGTGGGAGAATGGAAAGGACGCAGACAGATTGACAGAGGACCACTAAGCTACGGAGAAGAGGAACTGCGACGACAGCATGACGACTATGACGATGACAACGGCAGATAGAGAGGGCAGGTGGACGGGAAACAGGCAAGCACAGCGGCGTTAGAAAGGGAAACTTCCAAAGGAAAAAGAAGAATTCGTTTGGGGAAAAGTGGAGCTGGCAGGAGAAGACCTGAATTTGGATAAGTGCGATATGACAGCGACGTCAGAAACTGCTGGTGCTGCTGTACTTGTGGATTAAATTTGTTCGAGCCTTCGAGGGATCACGAGCAACAAACAGGGGTGGGAACCATAGCGAAGTGACGACAGTTCCAAGAAGAGGTTTGTGTTCGTAACTGTCGTTTGTGTCTCGAACATATACGTGTAAACTGTGTAATGCAGATGTAACTAAATAAAAAAACAACAGCTAAAT